>NW_026712326.1:7933717-8209308 GCF_030504385.1 Musca domestica
GCCAATCTATAACGGTTTTCGGTATTTTTTGACAAATTTTTTGGAAATGTTTATTCAATTCTTTCAAAATGGTGGAGGGTGTTTTTCATTTGTTTTTTATACCCTACATCACTATGTGTTGGGCCAGTTGCTCAGGCCATAATTATATAGACCAATCGGCGTGGAATTTTGCATAGAGTTAGAGTTTAGGACTGGGCAGAAATGTACAAATTTGTATGGTCATCGGACCACATTTAGCGGGTAAAATAGACCATAACTTTTTTGTAAAAAATGCGAAATTTTCCACTAAACCGCGAATATTTGTTGTCCTGGCGAAATCACAAATACACGAAAATGTCACTTCCGACCGTTACATTGATGCTCATATCCAAAATCTCGCAGATATAGCAAAATATATACAATCTCATATATCAATGAAGGGAATTTTAGTTAGATCGCAGATAAGTTAAGAACCGCTGAACTAATTTTCACAATTCTCATCATTTCGGAATGGTCTGTCGCCAGAAAAGGATAACTTCAAAGAAAATCGCGTAAAAATATGCCAATAAAAAAGAGAATATTTTTTGTTCATTTTTTCAATTATTGTCATATTTTCTATTGCATGCGATTTTTTCAATTCAACTTACAATTTTGAATTGTAAATTTTTCTACACCCTTACACACTGTGTGTTGAAAGTATTATATACAGGTCGCTATTATCGTCCGATCCTCACGAAATTTTGCATGGGATAGCGTTAGGGTTAGAATTAAAGCCTACTGTTATGTAGATTTAAATTCAGGGGTTCAAATGGACCAAAAAAAAAAAAAAACATTTTCCTGAAAGGGGAAAGATGTCGAGCATATTTATTTTGCTGTAAAATGGACCATGACTTTTGTGATTTTTTTTCGAATACATAACAACACGGTGCGTAAATAAGGGTAACATCTGGGCAGGCTTCTGTGACATTATTTCAATGTCGAAATCTTCCAAAATGAATTTGGACATAAAGGGGCTTCCAACATATTGTTGTGTTGTAAAGTACAACATGGTCGGCCCCGCACGTCTATAGCCTTTGCTTACTTGTTTTTTTTTCTGACTATGTATAAGAAATCATTGATGTATTATCTTTGGGAATAATTAATAAATGTTTCAAGCTCAATATATAGGGGATATATCAAAATCTATATTGATATTATAGGTTCAGAAAAGGTGAGACTGAAAACGGGTAATATCTAGCTCATTGGATTAGACGTTGTAATCAAAGCATTCAGAGCACAGACAATTAGGGGGCTCTGTATTGTGAGCCAATTATTATAGACCGCAACAGAGAGACTGTTATCGCTAAATGGACTTAGAATTTTATGCTGCTGCAAGTGTTAATTAACAGCTTCAGAAATAATTTGCGATAAAGTTTCTGTAGATCAGAAACTCTTTTGACTAGAATAAAACCTCAATCTTATTAGAGTTCGAAATAGTATTGGTATATGTAGACTTTCACCAGCTGCACCATCATTTTCTGGCAACATATACCAAAGAGACGAACATAATTTAATCTTAATATGTAATAGCCTATTTCATACCCAACACCACATAGTGGTAAGGGTATTATGCCTTTGTGCATTTGTTTGTAACATGGAGAAGGAAGCAAGATAGACTTTCATAGAATCGCTTTCTGAGTCGAGTTGACCATGTATTTTTGTAAAAAAATACAGGTAGCATTTATCATCCGATTGAGATGAAATTTTGTAAACAATATTTGTTTGGCCCAAGGACGAAGCCTATTGAAATTGGTGATAATCGGATCAGATTTAGATATAGCTCCCATATGTCTACAACCGATTTCGGGTTAATTGTGCACCATATGGCTAATATATGTCAGAATACCCTGTATTTTGGTACATCCCATCGAATTCAGTCTAGAAGCTAGTAACTCAAATTTGGAAGAAATCGGTTTCGATATATCGCATATATATGTTTCATCCAATTTGGGGCTTTAAGTCCCTCACATGCGTAATACGCATCCCAGAAGAATGATTTTTTGTACCGGACATCTGATACTGCTCCAAAATACCTCTGTCAAATTTTATAGAGATCGGTTCAGATTTGAATATATCTCCAATATCTATTTTTATCCGACAACAGGTTTATTGTGCACCAAACGGTGTAAATGAATTTTGGCAATTGAGACTGAATTCATTCTACAAACTAGTGCTTCAAATTTGGTGTGAATCGGTTCAGATATAGCTATAGCTCCCACATATATTTTTTATCCGAGTTGGGTGCGTTAAGTCCTCACAAGCATAATATGCATTTCACAACAATGACCAATAAAACTGAAATAAGTGTATCAAATTTTGTCAAGATCGGTTCAGACCGATTTCGGGTTAATTGTGCACCAAATTGCCAATATCAGTCCAAATGACCTGAATTTTGGCATATCCGATCGAATTCAGACTAAAAGGAAGTACATTCAATTTAGAGAAAATCGGTTAAGATATAGCTATAGCTCCCACATATATGTTTCGCCCCGTTTGGTGTTAAAGTCCCTCAAATTCGCATTCGAAAACAATGATATTTGGTACCAGACATCTTATAAAGCTCGGCAATACTTTTATCGAGATCTTAATCCAATTTCAGGCTTATTGTGCAAATAAAGGATAATATCAGCCCAGATGGAGTGAATTTCGGGAAGTACGTTTCCATTTTGTGCAACTCGTCTCCGATATATATTTTTTTTAATATAATCCTTCTCCAAGTGATATCATGCACTCTATAGCAAACTATAACAGCTCTAAAGCCAAATGTTGATAGGTGGTATGATCTACTTCAAATAAATTATTTTGTTAGAGGGCTCTACTAAATATGCATTATGATGTAGGGCATCATATAGTCGGCCCAGCCCGACTTTTTACTATACTGGTTGTAACTATGTTTTGGCCAATCGTCCGCAAATTTATCGACTGAAAAAATTGGAGTTTTGAAGCAATTTCTTTCAAATGTCACTGACATAACATTTACACGAAAGATTTTACTTCCCATTGTATTTTTGGGATTTTGTAACCAACAAATTAGAGAAAGAGAGAGATCGTGCGAAAAAAACGATAGGAAGAGACCTATCGTTTTGAACAAGAATTGGTCTTATTTAAGAATATTATTCATACGCATACAATTTTATGCGTATGATGGGGAATAAACATATGAACTGTTTTAACACATCAACATTTTCCTGGCGCATTTTGCAGGTCCATATTCTTCAAATGTTTTCTCAACATTTTTCAATTTTATTTTACAAATTTTTGATAGGTTTTGAATTTATTGGGGTTGCAACAAGCAACATAACTCATAATGAAATTAAATCAAAAACTTAACCAAAGAATGGTTACGAAAACACTTACATATCAAAGCATTTCGGAAATGGACGTTAGCTTTCAAAATTTATATAAAAACCCAAATAAAACGAACGATACGAGTGATATTAAAATTTTTTAACAAGAACAGACTGTTAGTATGATTATCATATAGCCACACACATTCGTCCATACTGCTTTTCTGTATGTTACACGATCTAATTAGCACTTGAATTTTAGCCAGCCACTTCCTGCCTGTTATTTGCAGATTTGGCAGGATATAGCCTGTTAAAGTTGTTGCGCAGCTTATATTACCTGAAAAGTTGTACATTTAATTTTCAAATACCACTTTCCGCCTTTTGCACTCATTTGGGATATCATAAAATCATTAAATTCGTTGCTAGCAAAAGGTCCCCAAACTAGAAAAAAATTACCAGCAGCATCAGTTACGCGAAATTACATTTATATTTAGAATTACAATTTGCAAAAAAATATACAGCACCAAGGAAGCAAAACTCTAAAACATTAATTGAGATATATTTTCATTTAATTGTCATCATATAAAAGTCCAACAATACCACTAGGCAATCCAATAAAAAATCTGGTTGCAGCCCAACCCTAGCCGGTGATATCAAACTATTCATCTGGTTTATCCCCAAAAAATATACTCGGTTTTAATACTGTCAAATATAGTTTTGTGGCCTTCGGTCGGTTGCCGTTTTGTGCCAGAATATAATGTTGTTCATTTAGTCGTGGCATCTGCACCTGAGGATGTTTTATTTTTGTTAGCCAACTTTAACTGTGGGTCATAAAAAACACCAAAGCTACAACTTCTCCGCTCGTTTCAATTGTTTTATTTGGATGATCAGGCAGCCTGGCACCCAGCTTGGAAACATGAACTAGAAATAGTTTTGCCTTGTTTCTTCGTTGAATGCGAAGTGGGTCTCCTTAGCTGCAGGTGCTATTGTTTTGTTCTTTCTTTAGTTTTGCGAATTGGCTTAGGCTAATACAGAATTTAGTATTTTTAATTTGGATCTTAATTAGAAAATACGCTTCTGTATATATAGACAACTTAAGAAGTCGTAAATGATCTGGATGACATGATTAGCATTGTGGGTTGATGTGTATTGTTTTTATGAACCATGATTTTCAATCCTTTCATTCAAATGATCTATTATTGATAAAAAAAAGTCGCAAGAGTAAAAGGAGTTGAGTGGGAAAAATGAAATATCATTCATAAAACAAGGCATAAAACAAGATGGCATATGAGAAAATTGGCCGAAGAACCTACTCCATCAATTATCTGAAAATAGTTGCAGGAGTTAAAGTGCTGAAATTTTCATTCGAAAACTATTACAAATTTTAGACATATAATCGACCCCATAAAGTATATATAGGGTGATTTGAAACTGCAACTAATTTTAGACTGCTGTCATTTCTAAGCCACTCGCCCGACAGCTATTAAAATTATTCCAGTGACAGCTTATTATATTGTTTAAAAGCTTACAAATGTATTTTGTTGAGAATTTTCCAGAAAAAAAGTTATTCGCGATGGAATTCAAGCGTGAGAGTGCGATTTCTTTATATTTGGCTGGAAGCGAAGTCCGATGTCAAGGAATTGGATGGAAGAAAACAGCAACATCAGCGGAAATGGTCCGAAAAGTAAAGAAGCGACTTGATCGAAGCCCGCATCGCAGTGGCGGAAAAATGGCTCGTGAGCTGAAAATATAGCAATATTCCATTCGGAAAATATTGAGAAATGAGCTAGGGGTAAAGCAATTGAAATTCCAAAAAGTGCAAGAACTTACACCGCAACATATAGAAAATAGACTCAAAGCTTTGCTTGGCCGAAAGTGGTAAACTGCCGAATTTGGTTTTCTCCGATGAGAAAATATTCGTTGTCCAGCAGTTTGTAAACCAACAAACTGATCGTGTTTACTTGCCAAAGAGGTCAGCTGAAAATGTGCATCTTCGGTTGGGCATCACAACCCAACCGGCCAGGTTGATGGTGTGGACTACCCTAACAGCCGACGGTCGCTCTCCGCTCCGCTCCGAATAAATGCCGAATATTACCACAAAAATGTTCTGGAGGGTGTATTAAAGCCTTGGGCACACAAACATTTTGGCCGCAGACCTTGGACATTCCAGACAGCACCATCTCATTCAGCGCCATCCAAGAATGGTTACAAAATGAGGTTCCTCGCTTCATTTCCAGCGCACAATGGCCCCCAAAATCTTCGGATACCAATCCGTTGGACTATTGTGTCTGGAGTATTTTGGAAAGCAAGGTTGGCACTAAAAAATAACAATGTGTCGATCACCTCAAGCAAGCACTTCGCCTGGAATGGCCAAAATACAGCAGAGCAACATTCGGGCAGCGTGGGACGGTTTCATTAGCCGTTTGAAGACCATAATTCGTGCCAAAGGTGACTAATTCGAACAAATCTAAACTTATTCTAAATTTTGATATTATTACTAAAATCGGTTCAGATATAGCTATAGCTCCCATGTATTAGTTTCATCCGATTTGGTGTTTATGTCCCACACATTCGTAATATGCACTCCACAAGAATGATATTTTTTATAAGATTTCAGATATAGCGCAGAAATACTTCTGCCAAATTGAATCTAGATCGGTTCAGATTTGGATATAGTTTCTATATATATATATCTCCAACCGATTTCGGGTTAATTGTACAACAAATAGCAAATATCTGCCAAAAAATCCTGAACTTTGGTACTTCCTACCGAATTTAGTCTAGTCAAATTTAGTTAAAATCGGTTCAGATATGGGTATAGCTCCAATATATATATTTCATCCGATATGGAACTTCACATTCGTAATATCCATTTGACAACAATGATATTTGGTACCAGGTATCTGATAGAGCTCGGAATACCTTTGTTAATTTTTATCGAGATTGGCTAAGATTTGGATATTGCTCCTAAATATCCTTGATTTGATTTCAGGTTTATTGTGCAAATAATGGCTAATATCAGCCCAAATAAATTTCGGGACGTAGGTTTCCATTCTGTGGAACTCTGATATATATTTTTTAAAAAAAAATCCTTTTGATTATAAATTTCGTCAAATTTAGTGAAATTCAATTCAGAATTGGATGTGCCTCCGAAATATTAGTTCCCTCTGAAACTAAACTATAACTGTTCTAATGCCAAATGTTGATTGGTGGTATGATCTATTTCAAACAAATTATTTTGTTACGGGAGATCTACTAAATATGGATAGTGGTATAGGTGGCTCCGCCTGACTTTTGGCTTATTGGTTTTCTATTAGTTTCGTTTTAAAAGAAAGAACTACTATTTAAAATCATTTCAGGGCCATAAGTAGAATGTTTATCGACTCCAAATGTCCGGAAACGGATTTGGTCCAAAGGGACCTATGTTCTAAAACATTTATTTCGGTGAGGCACTTTTTGGCCGTATCAAATGATATACACCCTCTACAGCCACATGGCTATATAAAAAATATTTCCTTTATCTATAGTGGCTAAACCTAGGGGAAATCGTTTTTCCAGTTTTTTTAATAGTTGAATTTCCTAAATTTTCAGGCAAGAAGTTTAGATCTTCATTTAAAAAACGATTTTTAATTTTTTTTAATACTCGTCAAGAGTTTTGACCATACTTTTATATTTTAGGTAGACATAAAATAGTGGCATGCAGCATCTTTCAGAATCTTAAAAAATATATTCTCACTGCACCAGGCTATTAGATGAGTTCTGGATTCGGTTCGTTTGTTTTCTAACAAATTTTAAATATCTTCATGTCAGTATACTCCCCTGAACGGAGCAATATATTTTAAGAAGCAGGACTGAAGAATTTACTAGTCCAGACTATAGTTTTATTAGCAAATCTAAATCATTTAAACGTGTTTCAGGTATTAAAATTCATAACATTGAAATATGAGAGATACACAAATAAACTTTACCCCAGATTTTCTACGGTATTTTGCAGATGTTTTTTTTTAATGAACACAACAAAAACAACAACTCCTTCAGTTAAAGTGTTAAAAATGTTTTCTTTTGTTCTCGACCATTCTAGCACTCTTCTGGTAGTCATTTAACAGTCTACTTAAACCCCCCGAACATAGGTTAACTTGAGTTTATCTGCTTAAGATTACAGCTATTAAACCAACAAGTGCTTAGTGTTCAACTGTCTGACTTGTTGACTCTGTGAAACACATAGGAAAACCAGTAAGGAAAGTTCAAAAGTCGGGCGGGGCCGACTATATGATACCCTACACCACTATGCATATTTAGTAGAGCTCTCGTAAAAAGATTTATACAGGGCATTTCAGAGCTCTATGAGATATTTGGTACAAAATCAAAATCTATCTAATTCTATCGTGCATTTCACGAACTGTAGCTATCTCTGAACCGGGTTTCTCCAAATTTTACGTATTAGCTTCTAGACTGGTGATTTGGGCTGATATTGACCATTTAGTGCATCCCGAAATCGGCTGAAGATATATATGAGAGCTATATCCAAATCTGAACCGATTTCGATAAAATTTAAAACAGCTATTCCTATGCTCCATCTAATACCTGGTACCAAATATCACGGTTGTAGAGTGAATATTACGAATGTATGGGACTAAAACTCTAAATCGGATGAAACATATATATGGTTGCTATATCTATATCTGAACCGATTTTCACTAAATTTGATATACTTTCTTCTAGGCTGAATTTGGTCCGATGTACTAAAATTCAGTCCATTTGGACTTATATTGGCCATTTGGTGCACAATTAACCCGAAATCGGATGAAGATATATATGGGAGCTATATCCAAATCTGAACCGATTTCGATAAAATTACAAACAGCTATTTCTGGGCTGTATCTTATATCTGGTACCAAATATCATTCTTGTGGAGTGCATATTACGAATGTGAGAGGCTTAAACACCAAATCGGATGAAAGATATATATGGGAGCTATAGCTATATCTGAACCGATTTTCACTAAATTTGATATACTTGCTTCTAGGCCGAACTCGGTTGGGTGTGCCAAAATTCAGGTAATTTGGACTGATAGTGGACATTTGGTGCACATTTAACCCGAAATCGGATGAAGATATATATGGGAGCTATAGCTGTTTCTGAACCGATTTTCTTCAAATTTGTTGTATTTGCTTTAAGGCTAATCTCGGTCACATGTGCCAAAATTCGGGCCATTTGGGCTGATATTGGCCATTTGGTGGTCAATTAACCCGAAATCGGATGAAGATATATATGGGAGCTATATCCAAATCTGAACCGATTTCGATAAAATTTAAAACAGCTATTTCTGTGCTCCATCTAATACCTGGTACCAAATATCACGGTTGTGGAGTGCATAGTAGGAATGTGAGGGACTTAAAAATCAAATCGGATGAAAGATATATATGGGAGCTATAGCTATATCTGAACCGATTTTCTCCAAATTTGATATACTTGCTTTTAAGCCGAACTCGGTTGGGTGTGCCACAATTCAGGTAATTTGGACTGATAATGGATATTTGGTGCACATTTAACCCGAAATCGGATGAAGATATATATGGGAGCTATATCTAAATTTGATCCGATTCTCACCAATTTCAATAGGGTTCGTCCTTGGGCCAAAAAAATATTGTTTGGAAAATTTCATCTCATCGGATAATAAATGCGACCTGCATTTTGTTCACAAGAATACATGGACAGACGGACGGACAGACGGACTGACATGCATAAATCGACTCAGAAAGTGATTCTATGAAGGTTCTCAAAAGTAACTATGGGTCTATCTCGTTTCCTTCTCCATGTTACAAACAAATGCACAAAGACATAATACCCTTACCACTATGTGGTGTAGGGTATAAAAAGTGCAATGCAATGAAATGAAGATGGAGATGAGGAAGCAACAAAGAAACTCAATGATGTAACAAAATAGCAAATAATGTAATTTGAGAAAATTAAATATAAATCGAGAAGCAGAGTATTTTCATTACCTGAAAAGTGTAGTGGATTTACAAGTTTTAGTAAGAGGGCGAAACCTCAAAAAAATAATAAGTTAAAAAGTATCAGTCGGTTTTGTCGACAGATGTATACCCTCAGCCTATGTTCGATTTTTATACCCTACACTACAAGGTGGTCAGGGTATTATGTCTTTGTGCATTTGTTTGTAACAGGCAAAAGGAAACGAGATAAACCCATAGTTCCTTTTGATGATCTGCATAGAATCACTTTCTGAGTTGATTTATGCATGTGAGTCCGTCTGTCCGTCCGTCCGTCTGTCCATGTATTCTTGTGAACAAAATGCAGGTCGCATTTATTATCCGATTGAAATGAAACTTTGCAAAAAACATTTGTTTGGCCCAAGAACGAACCCTATTGAAATTGGAGATAATCGGTAAAAATTTAGATATAGCTTCCATATATATCTTCGTCCGATTTGCCTTTTATTGTGCACCAAATGTGTAATATCAGCCCGAATAGTATGAAATTTTGCACATACAACCAAATTAGGCCTGAAAATAAGTATGCCAAATTTGATCGAAAACGGTTCATATATAGCTATAGCTCCCATATATATTGTTCATCCGATTTGTTATATTTGTCCTCCGCAGCCGTAATATGCACTCTGTAACAACAATATTTTTGGAAATATATCAAATACAGCTCAAAAATATCTTTGCCAAATTTTATCGAGATCGGTTCAGATTTGGATATAGTTCCCATATATATCTTTATCTGAATTCAAATTAACTGTGAACCAAATGGGCAATAGAAGTCCGAATTTAAAAGATACAAATGCTTCGGCATATTTAGTCCTTTGAATTTTAAATTATAATTATAATCATAGCGTGTATGATTGAATTCTCCCATAAAAACTTTTAATTATTAAGTGGAGCTCAACTAAATTAGCAAAGTGGTGTAAGGTATCATAAAATCGGCCCCGCCCGACTTTAGGACTTTCTTTACTGGTTTAAATATATGTATTTTGATTTCTATTATGATTAGTCAATTTTCCAACCCCGTATGGAGTAGGTTCCGAAGGCGTGCCAGATTTGGATTATACTGGTTACTTCCCTCACTTTATATGAGATATGTAATAATTTTTAGAAAAGGATAACATCCGGATGTAGTCGACCGAAGTATTCCAATTTCATACTTCATCTAATGCTGATAAAAATATTGGTACGGGCAAAATTACAAGAAAATCGAATATTTACATCTAACTTTAACCGAAATCATAAATTCAATGTTCTCAGGTTTCTGATTGAGAGAAATATTTACATACGGCAAGTTGTAAAGAATATCTGACTTTCGCAAGTTATGACAGATAAAAGTATTGAAATTGTAACCCTTTGTGGGTGAGGTGCCAGAAGGGGTTCGCAGATATATATCATCTTCAGAACAGATCTTATGTTAGCAATAATGTTTGTATGTTTGAAATTCGGAGAGATTTGGATGGTTATTTCGCATTCTTTGAACTTTTTGTTTTTCAAAATCTTGAACCCTATGTTAACAGATCATGTTTTGATGGAAATATTGAGATTTACAAAGTCTGAATGGAATCGGGTGTTAAATTCGTGTTTTGTGAGATTTATGGTTATTCAAAATGTCGCCCCTTTGTGTTGGAGGTACCAGAAGGGGTGGACCGATATATTCCATCTTCACAGCAGATTTTTTGCAAGTGGAAGTAATGGAATGTGTGAAATATGAAGAGAACCGGATGCTTATTTTGGATTTTACAATCGTTTTGGTTATGCAAAACGTTGACCCTTTGTGGGGGAAAATACCAGAAGTAATAGTGCGATCACTACATTCTTTATAACAGATCTTGTGTTGATAGAAATATTAAGATGTGCCAAGTCTGAATCGAATTGGATGCTATTTTCGCGTTTTTTTTTAGTTTCATGGGTATTGAAAATTGACCCATTGTATAGGATGTCACAGAAGGAGTAGACCATTTCCACAGCAGACTTTGTGTTGATAAAAGTATTGTGATATGTTTAATTTGAAGACAAATGGAGTCTAACAGCATATTTTATACGAGTTATAATTATTCAGAATTTTAACCTTTTGGGGAGGCACCAGAAGGAGTTGACCGATATTGTCCATCTCCGAACTAAATCTAGATTCAATAATAACATCGTAATGTACCAAGTTTGGACCAAGTCCGTCTGTCTGTTGAAATCACGATACAGCCCACATTATTTGACGTAGTAGAAAATTTGGCAGAACAATTTGTATTGTGTCTAGGATGGTTGGTGTTGAAAATGAGATAGATCGGTTAACGTTTTGGTATAGCCGACATATAACGGTATTTCCCGATATCTGGTATTTTGATGATTTTATATACTTTTTCACGGATTTGTCTAAAAATTGGTACTTGTAGGTAATAATGGGTTCTAACTCGTGTGACGAAACATAAAAGGTATAGGTCCACATTTTTGGTACCACCCCCATATACCGGTACCACCCAATATTCGATATTTTGATGTTTTTTGCCACATTTTTTACGGATTTGTCTAAACATTTGTATTTGTAGGGTATAATGGGTTCTAACTCGTGTGACGAAACATTGAAGGTATAGGTATATACCCATATACCGGTACCACCCGATATTCGATATTTTGATGTATTTTGCCAAATTTTTTCGCGGATTTGTCTAAAAATTGGTATTTGTGGGTCATAATGGGTTCTGGCTCCGGTGGCGAAACGATGTATATATAGGACCAAGTTTTGGTACTGCCCCCATATATCGGCACCACCCGATATTCGATATTTTGATTTTTTGGCTACATTTTTTCGCGGATTTGTCTAAAAATTGGTATTTGTGGGTCATAATGGGTTCTAGATCCGGTGGCGAAACGATGTATATATAGGACCACGTTTTGGTATAGCCCCCAAATAACGGTACCTCGCGATACATAATAATTTGATAAAAATTGGTATTTTCAGTACATAATGGGTTCTAGCCCGGGGGCAGAACATCGAATATTTAGTTCCACGTTTTCCTAAAGCGCACTATACCCACCAATATTCGGTATTTTGTTAATCCTAGTCACATTTACTCACAAAATTGTTTCAAATTTGGTATTTTAGAAGATATGATAGATGACAATCCTTGAAGTATAAAATTGTCTATAGAGGTTCCTGTTTTGGTATGTTAAATAACATTAACTGCATTATTCAAACGGTTATATAAAAATGTTTCGTTTACCTTAACGGGGAAGGTATTAAAAGTTCGACCTGCCGAACTTTTGTGCATTTGTTTGTAACAGCCAAAAGGAAACGAGATACACCCATAGTTCCTTTTGATGATCTGCATAGAATCACATTCTGAGTCGATTTATGCATGTCCGTCCGTCCGCCTGTCCATGTATTTTTGTAAACAAAGTACAGTTCGCATTTATTGTCCTATCCAGATGAAATTTTGCACAAATCATTTGTTTGGCCCAAGTAGGAACCCTATTGAAATTGGAGATAATCGGTCAAAATTTAGATATAGCTCCCGTATATATATTCGTCTGATTTGCCTTTTATTATGCACCAAATGTGTAATATCAGTCCGAATTGTATGGAATTTTGCACGTACGATCAGATTGGACCTGAAAATAAGTATGCCAAATTTGATCGAAATCGGTACAGATATAGCACTCTGTAACAACAATATTTGGGGAAATATATCAAATACAGCTCAGAAATACATTTGCTAAATTTTATCGAGATCGGTCCAGATTTGGATATAGCTCCCACATATATTTTTATCCGATTTCAAATTAATTGTGCACCAAATGGGCAATACAAGTCCGAATTTAAAAGATACAAATGCTTCGGCATAAAATCGGCCCCGCCCGACTTTAAGACTTTCTTTACTGGTTTTTAACTTGTTTATAATTATTAAGAGCTTTTCATCACTCCTCCCATGCTTACCCCTTTGGCACCAAATGCCTCATGTCATTGTATGAAGTTGCATCAGATTGTTACAACTGAAACAAAACACAACAAATACTACAAATCCGACGTGGGAGTTTGTTTCATCTCCTTCAGTTACAGTTATGAATCTCCTTGTGCTAGCCACGAATGAGGGCCGACTCTTTTTCCTACATAAATTCTTTCCCAATGCCTGCCATGCTTCTCTGGCTTATTTGCTAATTTGGAGTATTTAACAAATAATGAAAAACATTTAACAGTAAAATATAACATTAAATTAAATAATAATAATAAAATAAATAAAAATTAATTGTTTGCAGTAACCGTTTAAAGGCTGCTGTCATCATCGCCATCATCATCATCATCTCCGTGAGTGAGCATAGTTTTCATAGGCTTCATTCATGACGACTGACGACTGCCAACTGTGGACTAACATAACCAAGTGAATGATGATTAATTATGAATGTTAACAATGATGAAATAATGTTTCAGTTAATTTTCAGTTAATAACAAATTACA
Organism: Musca domestica; assembly: GCF_030504385.1. NCBI lineage: Eukaryota > Metazoa > Arthropoda > Insecta > Diptera > Muscidae > Musca > Musca domestica. Next base: position 7,947,481 of record NW_026712326.1, read on the forward strand.
ATCGTTTGTTTTTTCGAAAAAAAAAACACTGCGAGTAGGTTTCCCCAACCATAGATAGAAGAACTGTTTTTTCAAGTGGATTGTAACCATTTAGGGCACATTGCTGAAATGTGTTTTTGCCTTATTACGTGGAACGTTTTAATTTCATATGCTTGCATGTTTCAAGTTGTGTAAGTAATTCTAAATTGAAAAATTAGTTTTGGCTTTTAAACAAATCTTAGCAATTGTTTGTTAAATTTGCCATACTTGACATTTTCAATGATGCAAATGAACAAACAAAACACAACAACAAACGACTATATTTATTTATTTATTAATTTGACATTTAAATCCAGACAAACAATTTGTCATATTTGATATAACAGCAAAACAGCGGTTAGAGAACAGTCGTATGAAAATATTTGTCAGGAAATGTACGGTTGGGACCAGAGAAACGTTTTTGTATAGGGTTATATCAACAAGAGATCATTCGCTGTCTCGGAATGCCAATATTTACTGTGGCTTATTGTAAGTACTTTAAATGTTCCTCGGTACATAGCGGTAAGTTTTCCTGCCTTTTTATAAATATAACAAAATTTGGTGCCCATCGGAGGGCCGATGCATATTTTCCTATTAAATAAGCAATTTAAATATTAAAAAGTAAAAAAGCTGTAAGTTTGGCCGGGCCGAACTTTGAATACCCTCAAAAACAATTAAATCCCTTAAAAATTCCTTTAAAATCTTAAAAAATACCGAATGTAGTTGTCATATTAAGGTCTATAGGACGACATGGGCCTGCAAAGGTAACATTTTTATAAGCCATTACAATATTCAAATGCGAAACTTAAAAAAAAATCGGTAATAATGTAGATAAAATCATCAAAATACCGAATATCGGGGGGTACCATTATATGGGGGCTATACCAAAACGTGCACCTGCATAGACAATTTTCTGTCTTAGGCTCTACTATCCATTACGAACTTCAAATACCACATTTGAAACAATTCCGGTGAATAAATTCGCTAAAATAAACAAAATACCGAATATCCGGAGGTACCGTTATATGGGGGCTATACGAAGACGTCAACATGCACAGACAATTTTCTGTCTTAGGCTGTAGTATCTATCACGAACTTAAAATACCAAATTTGAAACAATTCCGGTGAAAAATGTCGCTTAATTATCATTAAAATACCGAATATCCGGAGGTACCGTTATATGGGGGCTATACCAAAACGTGGACCTACATTGCCCATTTTCAATACGAAAAGTCCTGCAGACATTACATACATTTGAGTAAAATTGTATCAATCTACTTCAATTCGTTCGGAAGCTAGAGTGTTTTCCACAGACGGACAGACGAATAGACGGACGGACATCGCTAAAGCGACTTAGAATTTTATACTGATCAAGAATATATATACTTTGTGAGGTCTAAAATGTGTCTTTCGAGGTGTTACAAACGGAATGACAAATTTAGTATACCCTCCATACAATGGTGGGGGGTATAATAATATATTAAATATATATTAATATTTATACCCTACACCACATTGTGATCAGGATATTATGTTTTTATACATTTCTGTGTAACATAGAAAAGGAAGCGAGATAGACCCATAGTTTTTTTTCTGATCTCCATAGAATCACATTCTGAGTCGATTTATGCATCTCCGTCCGTCTATCGCTCTATGTATTTTTGTGAACAAATTAGAGACCACGTTTATTGTCCGATCGAGATCAAATTTTGTATAAAATGCCCAAGGACGAACCCTATTTAAATTGGTGATAATATATATCTTCGTCCGATGTGTTTTTTATTGTGCCCCAAAAGTGTAATATTAGACCAAATAGGATGTACTTGGGCACATACTACCAAATTTAGTCTACTAACATATATGTCAAATTTGGTGGAAATTGTTTTAGATATATGTAGCTAAAGCTCCCATATATTTTGTTCATCCTATTTGTTATTTTTGTCCTTCACAAACTTAATATGCTCTTCATAACTACGATATTTGGGGAAATATATTAAATGCAGCCCTTTGTTAAATTTTATCGAAGTCGGCTCAGATTCGTTTATAGCTCCCAGATATATTGTAACGACACGATTACCGCTGTTGCTGGGATATGCTCGCGGTGGCTAAGGTGCGTCACAGAAATATGTTTATTTCAGCGACTTGAGTAAGAAGAATGCCTATGTTTATTTTGGGAAAGATATCCCGCTTTATTCTTCTTTATTATTCAAAACTTTTACACTCGCCTGCCAGCGGGCCCTGGAATGGGCCTGGGAAGTGATGGGGAGGCAGCGAAGGTTCGGGGTTTCTGGTTCGCGGCGGCTTGGGAAACTCGCTGGTTGAATATGGGGGTCCTATGTTGGGTTCTGGAACCGTTGGTACACGGTTTCACGTGGCTGTCGAACTAACGGGAATAGACTTGTCCTTTCTAGTGTTGTCCTTTCTTTCAAGAGCGGCTTCCTTTAACTCACTATTATACGGAGCAACCTGGGGGCTTCTAAGAATTGGAACCCTGTCTCTGAGTGGCGTAGGGAAACTCACTCTTGTATCTCAGTGGTCGAGAGTCTTACCTGTTGTAAACTGGTTTCCTCCTTGTCCTCAATTCACGCACTCGTGTTATCGGTCTCACTCGATTGCTCCCCACTCACAGCGGGCCACTCCTTTTATAGGGATCAGTGTTTTAAGAAAACAATTCATGCTAATAATAATAATTAATTATGTCGATACACAGCATCATGATGTGGGGCCGGAAGCCAGTTCCGACTTCCGTCGTTACAATATCTTTACTCGATGTCAAGCTTTTTGTGCACAAAGTAGTTAATATTAGCCCGATTTAAAAAGATTTTGGCGCATATGATCGAAAATAGCATGGAAGAACGTGTATCAAATTTGGGCAAAATAAGATAGATTTAGATAAAAATTGGTATTTGTAGGTCATAATGGGTTCTAGCTCGTGTGGCGAAACACGTTTTGGTTTGCCGATATTCGATATTTTTATGAAAATTGGTATTTCCAGTTCATAATAGGTTCTAGTCCGGTGGCAGAACATTGAAGATTTAGTTCCACGTTTTCCTTTTGCGCACATAAAGGGTGTTTTTTTTTTTAGTTAAATAGAACTTTAAATTGTAAAAAGTAACACAAAAAATTAAATTTTGATGAAACTTTTTTATTTGTTTCAGTATACTCTGACAAATCATCATGAATAGACTCATGCTTGAACAACGCTACGAAATTTGGGCTAATGTAAGCTCAAACGACCTGTATTTTGTTGGTACATCGCACCCAAGTCAATCTAGAAGTAAGTAACTCCAATTTTGAGAAAATCGGTTTAGATATAACTATAGCTTATTGTGCCAATAATGGCTAATATCATCCCAAGTGAAATGAATTTCGAAGCGTAGGTTTCCATTTTGTGGAACTCGGCTCCGATATACATTTTTTTAATATAATCCTTCTCCAAGTGATATTATGCACTCTATAGCAAACTATAAATGTCATAAAGCCAAATGTTGATAGGTGGTATGATCGACTTGAAATAAATTCTTTTGTTACGAGATCTCTACTAAATATGCCTAGTGGTGTTGGGTGTCATATAGTCGGCGCCGCCCGACTTTTGACTTTTCCTTACTGGTTTTCTTTAAGTGAATATAAATGTTACAAGACCGGTGTTACTTGGGTCCACTTAAGTTTAATTTTGGATCATAATCTGCCAAGTTTTAACCAAACTGGTTTAAATGTGGCTATGGCTTCGATAAATGTTTCACTAGAGTTTAATTTTTAAATTTTAGATAAAATTTGGTATTTGTAGGTCATAATGGGTTCTAGCTCGTGTGGCGAAACACGTTTTGGTTTGCCGATATTCGATATTTTTATGAAAATTGGTATTTCCAGTTCATAATAGGTTCTAGTCCGGTGGCAGAACATTGAAGATTTAGTTCCACGTTTTCCTTTTGCGCACATAAAGGGTGTTTTTTTTTTTTTTTTTTTAGTTAAATAGAACTTTAAATTGTAAAAAGTAACACAAAAAATTAAATTTTGATGAAACTTTTTTATTTGTTTCAGTATACTCTGACAAATCATCATGAATAGACTCATGCTTGAACAACGCTACGAAATTTGGGCTAATGTAAGCTCAAACGACCTGTATTTTGTTGGTACATCGCACCCAAGTCAATCTAGAAGTAAGTAACTCCAATTTTGAGAAAATCGGTTTAGATATAACTATAGCTTATTGTGCCAATAATGGCTAATATCATCCCAAGTGAAATGAATTTCGAAGCGTAGGTTTCCATTTTGTGGAACTCGGCTCCGATATACATTTTTTTAATATAATCCTTCTCCAAGTGATATTATGCACTCTATAGCAAACTATAAATGTCATAAAGCCAAATGTTGATAGGTGGTATGATCGACTTGAAATAAATTCTTTTGTTACGAGATCTCTACTAAATATGCCTAGTGGTGTTGGGTGTCATATAGTCGGCGCCGCCCGACTTTTGACTTTTCCTTACTGGTTTTCTTTAAGTGAATATAAATGTTACAAGACCGGTGTTACTTGGGTCCACTTAAGTTTAATTTTGGATCATAATCTGCCAAGTTTTAACCAAACTGGTTTAAATGTGGCTATGGCTTCGATAAATGTTTCACTAGAGTTTAATTTTTAAAGTCACAAAAAATATCTCCGTTAAATTTGATGCTTATTTCATCCGATTTAGAGTTTAAACTACTCTAAAGATGTTATCCGCAATCAATAACGTTAGTTGATATGGTATACTCCACATAAACTCCCAATATCAAAATATATTTATTACCAGTAGATCTACTGGATATGCATTGTGGTGTATGTGGTGTATTATATAGTTGACCTCGTCGTTGACCTGACGTTTGTTCATTCTTTACTGGTAATTAAACCCAGACTGATTATTTCAGTATTCTTTCATTAATTTTAGTCCCCATCCATAACTCCACTTAGTTGAGACGCCTCAGCTCATGAGCTCATGTTCCTAATGATCGGGAAATAAGAATAATTGTTAACAAGAAGGTAGTTTTAGCAAACTGAGTGTGCCAGATCATCTACGACGGCAACAGAAATATGCGAAAATCTTGCTCACTGATTTCCTTTAAGAAATCCAATTACAACTCATTTGGATTAGTTATTTTGAAGTTTCTCATACATAAAATAGTTTTTTTTCCAAGTGTATTCCAACCAAGTAGTTCTCATTGAACTCAGAAAATATCAAGAATTTATTTCATCATTGCAACTTCAAACTTCAATCGAATTGTTTTCCCATTATATGTACGATATTGATTTCTAATTAACAATTAGCTTATAATGTAATAATTAAAATTGCAACCATAGCTTGCGGCCATAAACGTGTTTCAAATTATGCCAATTATAATGGCTTTGTACAAAAATCGCCAAAAATAAAGAATCAAATTGCCAACGGTGTGTCGGTTGTTCGGTTGGTTGTACGTTTATTGAATTTTCTTGGTTGTATTACAAATTAGTTTGTTTGGATTAATAAGCGACGGCGGAACATGAAAAACAAAACAAGAAAATTCCAAACAAAACTAAAGCGGGCGACCACTTTGCAGCCACCTCTACATGCACCACACCAACACGTTCTAAATGTCAAAAAATTGGTTTAGGCCAAATTAGAAGCAGCAAAATTGTATCTAAGTACAGAGGGGGCAGCACTCTTACACACGTTTCAATTTTTAATTTGAAAATGAACACAACAGGAGGAACGAGCATATAGCACGCTCGATCGCTGGTTCGCTCGATACGAATATATAAGACAAGTTTCAAATTATTATGGGAATTCAAGGCATACAAACGTCTTTGAAAATGATAAAGAGGTATGGAGTTAATAAGACCAATATTCATAACCCAGCAAAGAAATTTGTGGCTGATGCGAAAAACTAGAGCAAAATACCAAGAAATAGGCACTTTAAGTAGAATTGAATAGAATTAAGATACTTTCTTGTTGTACACCCAAAAAAAAAAAAGCTGAGGGTAGAAAGGGGAGGAAGTCGGTCCAGTCTATTCGCCATCTAAATGTAATTAAACTAGACTCCAATATAGATCTAGTAAAAAAATTGTTAATTTCAATATTTTGTGAGGCTAATTTAATGTCTCTCAGAAGTTTTGTTTGGCAAACACATGAACCTTCATACGGACATACTTATATACATATACACTCCGCGTGCATGTATTATCCATATATATTTTCTATTAAACAATCAATATTTTACATTACAGTGGTATTTTTGTTTTATTTTTAGCCAACATGATTAGTGCCAGAATTCAATACAATAAGGTGTGACTTCAGATGCGATACACAAACGTACACATATATGCATATATAAGAAACATTAAAACTGACTGACATCGACACAAATTGCACTTAGCATGACTCTAATGAGGGGCTTATTTTCGGAGTATTCAAATTATGTTAAAAGACAGACAGACAGGTCGACCGACAGGCGTGAGATAAACGTTCGGTCTGTGACAATGAAACGCTCATTAAATAACGAAACAAGTTTATTTTGGTTGCAGTTAGTAATAGACCGATACAAATGTGTAACATTAATCTAAATGTGTACAAACACACACACACATGCGAACAGGTATTTATTTACGCAGAAAAAAGTTTTCAACTCTTGGATTTCAAATTACGCACTTCGAAATGGATAGAGGTAAGAAAACAGAGCAAAGCATTTTTTATTAAGCTACGCCTAGCAAGACATCTGGCGCTGTGGAATATGTCATTTTATAAGCGTAAACGCTTTTCAAAGAAGGAACTTTAAAACAAGTGGATCACATAGCCCAGAAAAAGGGCTACGTCAAGAATCATGGCTAAAAATAAAAGTAGAGTCATTTGCTAAATTTAATATGGTAACCCTTTATTACAGCCCAAGGCTTGCTTTTGTCTTATACCTGTCCTAGTCAAAACTAAATTCAATCATTCCATAATTAAGTCTTAGATGATTTATCAGACTAATATTTTAGTTATTGTCGGGAATAAATGCAAATTTCAAGCCAGCTGTACGCCCAAATTTGAGGAAGACCTACAAAATATATATTTGACAATGAAGGGACATAAAATAAAAACCAGCAAAGAAAGTCCTAAAGTCGGGCGGGGCCGACTTTATAATACCCTACACCACTTTGCTAATTTAGTAGAGCTCCACGTAACAATTAAAAGTTTTTATGGGAAGCATTTGTATCTTTTAAATTCGGACTTGTATTGCCCATTTGGTGCAAAATTAATTTAAAATCAGATTAATATATATATGGGAGCTATATCCAAATCGGAACCGATCTCGATAAAATTTAGCAAATGTATTTCTGAGCTGCATTTGATATATTTGCCCAAATTTTGTTGTTACAGAGTTCATATTACGGCTGCGGAGGACAAAAATAACAAATCGGATGAACAATATATATGGGAGATATAGCTATATCTTAACCGATTTCGATCAAATTTGGCATACTTATTTTCAGGCCTAATTTGGTTGTATGTGTAAAATTCCATATTATTCGGGCTGATATTACACGTTTGGTGCACAATAAAAGGCAAATCGGACGAAGATATATATGGGAGCTATATCTAAATTTTTACCGATTATCTCCAATTTCAATAGGGTGCGTCCTTGGGCCAAACAAATGTTGTTTGCAAAATTTCATCTCAATCGGATAAAAAATGCGACCAGCATTTTGTTCACAAGAATAAATGGACAGACGGACGGACAGACGGACTGACATGCATAAATCAACTCAGAAAGTGATTCTATGCAGATCATCAAAAGGAACTATGGGTCTATCTCGTTTTCTTTTGCCTGTTACAAACAAATGCACAAAGACATAATACCCTTACCACTATGTGGTGTAGGGTATAAAAATGTAACCATATGGTAGCATGAGATTACTTTGGTAACTGTACCATGGACTAGAATGCTGAATTTTGGCACTTACTTGTTCGATGGATGGTGAGTAAGTGATGCGGCTGCCGAAGGTCGAACTATAAGTGTACTAAAGGACAGTAAAAAATATAATCCATTGTATTGATCAAACGGATAGAGCTAGAATTTGGTATGAAAGTTTCCGATGGAGTGTATGATAGATGAAACGAATGTTTTTATACCCTCCACCACAGTATTTTCGGTATTTTGGTGATTTAAGCGACAATATTCACGGGAAATGTTGGTATTTGAAGTTCGTAATGGATACTACAGCCTAAAACAGAAAATTGTCCGTGTAGGGTTACGTCTTCGTATGCCCTTATATAACTGTACCCCCTGATATTCGGCATTTTGATGATGTCGTTCAACATTATTCACCGGAATTGTTTCAAATTTGGTATTTGAATTTCGTACTGGATACTACAGCCTAAGACAGAAAATTGTCTGTGCAGGTCTACGTCTTCGTATAGGCCCCATGTAGCGGTTCCTCCCTATATTCGGTATTTTAATGATTTTAGCTACGTTATTCACCGATTTTTATACCCTACACCACATAGTAGTAAGGGTACTATGTCTTTGTGCATTTGTTTGTAACAGGCAAAAGGAAACGAAATAGACCAATAGTTATTTTTGAGGATCTCCATAGAAACACTTTCGGAGTTGATTTATGCATGTCAGTCCGTCCGTCCGTCTTTCCATGTATTCTTGTGAACAAAATGCAGGTCGCATTTATTATCCAATTAAGATGAAATTTTGCAAAAGTCATTTGTTTGGCCCAAGGACGAACCCTATTGAATTTGGAGATAATCGGTAAAAATTTATCCGATTCGCTTTTTATTGTGCACCAAACGTGTAATATCAGCCCGAATAGTATGGAATTTTGCACATACAACCAAATTAGGCCTGAAAATGCCAAATATGCCAAATTTGATCGAAATCGGTTAAGATATAGCTATAGCTCGCATATATATTGTTCATCCGATTTGATGAACGTAATATACACTCTGTAACAACAATGTTTGGGGAAATGTATGAAATGAAGCTCAGAATTACCTTTGCTAAGTTTTATTGAGATCGGTACAGATTTGGATATAGCTCCCACATATACTGTTCATCCGATTTGTTATATGTGTTACCCACAGCCGTAACATGCAGTTCGTAATAACGATATTTTAGGCAAATATATCAAATACAGCTCAGAAATATCTTTGTCAAATTTTATCGAGATCGGTTTCGATTTGGATATAGCTCCCATATATATCTTTACCCGATTTCAAATTAATTGTGCACCAAATGAGCAATATAAGTCCGAATTTACAAGACACAAATGCTTCGGCATATTTAGTCCTTTGAACTTTAAATTATAATTATAAATATAGCCAGTATGATTGAATTCTCCCATAAAAACTTTTAATTGTTATGTGGAGCTCTACTAAATTAGCAAAGTGGTGTCGGGTATCATAAAGTCGGCCCCGCCCGACTTTAGGACTTTCTTTACTGTTTTTTTTTAGTTTCACATTCGAATATTATAATGGCTTATGAAAAATGTTGCCTATGCAGGTCCACGTTGTTTATTTTAACATAATTTTTAACGGATTTTTTTTTTTGAAAATTGCCAAATTCGTTCCAAATGGTGGAGGGTATTCAAAGATCGTCCCGGCCGAATTTACAGCTTTTTATTTCTTTTTTTGACAATCAGAATCATATGTTTAGTAAAAGTAAAAAACGCTAAATTTATCCCCATTTGACATTCTATAAACGAATAGGGCTAAAATCTTTGAATTTTGGTATAAAAATTAAGTCGTGAAAGTGGGCTTGATATAAGGGGGTGGTTCTGGAAAAATATATAAAAGTACCATATTTGTAAAAATTTGGGGTTGCGTGAACGAATGGAGCTGGAAATTTGATATGTAGATATTGGAGGCAATGTTAATGTTGTGGTGGCTTTGAATAGATGTACTAGAAGGTGTGAAAAGTACAAAACTGTACTAGATTTGGTATATGAGGAAGGGATAGAATTGGAAATCTGAAGTTTAGTATTAGAATCACTTTTTGTGAGATGGTTTGAGCTCCATTCCATTATTTTGGAAATATGTACTAAGCAAGTACGAAAACTATTTAATTTGGTTTTGGGTGAACGGATAGTGCCTGAAATCTGAAATTTGACATTAGAGTCTCTGATGATATGTAGATGAAGCAATTTGTTTACCAATTTTTAACAAATCCCTAGAAAAATGTGGCAAATTTCATCAAGATACCGGAAATCGGGTACCGTTTTATGGGGCTATACAAAAACGTGGACCGTTACATACAAGGTTTTGCCTCCGGAGCTAGAACCCTATAAATACCAATTTTTAAACAAAGTCGTGAAAAATTGTGGCGAAATTTTACAAAAAAATCGAATGTTACTGTTTTATTCTTTTTTTTTTTTTGATTCCTAGCAAATTTGTTTTCTAGATGTATCACTTTATCCTAATTCTAAAACAGTCCCTTGTACCCCATATATGCTTAATCTATAAGAATTACAATGCCGCCGATCATAAAAAATAATTTAAAATTTTCCATAAACTTCATGTTTGACTCCATTGCTGATAAAAATTTCATTCCATTCGGTATGGTCGCCAGTTCTAACGAATACTAAGAACATCTGTTGACCCCTTAATCTTATAGTTCATTTCCCCAAATCCACTCAAAAAAGTCTATATGCTCTAAGATCTACTCAAACTGAGACTAGAATGTTCCGGAATGAGCAATAAGTATGTTTTTTTCAGATTTTCTCATCAAGTTGACAAGGTTGATGATGGATGACATTTTTTTTCATCAATACATTTGGGCTCAATATACATTTCTTAAGAATTCCATCAAGGAACACACATTCGTCTATAACAAATAAATCTAACAAAAGCAAAAAAAGGCAACAACGAGTCACTAAAATAGTTGCTCTTTTTAAGATGGTTGTTAACTCATATAACGTGACAGCTGCAGGCTTTAATGTGAAAATGAAAATGCCGCCCAGCGACCAAATACATAAGTGAAACTAAAATTGTGAATATACACACACATATTCATGGAGGAATGAAAAACGAGGGTAGTGTAGGAATTCCAAAGCACGAATTATTTGTAGTTCTAATATTGGTTGTTAACCAAGACAGCAAAATTTGTTATATATGAGTGATTTAATACCTGATGAAAAATGTAGTAAAAATAACAAAAAAAAAAACGACTTTTGACGTAATATTCTAAACTTGAAGAGCTAGAATATTGCATTTTTTAAAAAATAAAAAAGTACTATTGCTAGAATTTAAAATGTATTATCTTGCGAAATTCGGTTTCAAAAATCGAACATCTTTGGAAATATTATTGTATAAGTATTAAAGAATTGAGCTTCAATTTCTGAATTACTGTTGTAAGGGGTGATAAATGTCAGCATGTTGAGAAAATTGGTACAAAATTGTACCAATAATTTGGTTCTTGTGTTTTATCTTTTCTGGATCCCGAGATGAGTCTTTGAACTCGACGATCGCTTTTGTTCAGTACATTGAAGTTAGGTTTTCAGTATGTAAAACTTTACTTTGCATAGTCGCTGTTTGACACACCCAGAGGAGAAAATTAGTCTGCGTAGCCAGTGTTGGACATACCCAAAGGAGAAAATCTAAAACCACGGCCGAAGGCTTGCTACTTAAAAGGAGTATCAAATTTAGAAGAACTTTGGGTCGCGTAGCCTGTGTTGGACATTTCAGAGCAGACAATTTCAAGACTCGGCCAAAGGTCGGCAATTTAAAAACCAGTAAGGAAAGGTCAATAGTCGGGCGGGGTCGACTATACGATAGTAGAGCTCCCGAAACAAACAAGTTTATATTGGGATTTTATGTGAAGTAGATCATACAAACTATGAACCTAATCTTAATGTGTATCATGGCTTTAGAGTAGTCATAATTTGGGAACTATATCCAACTCTATATTGAGTTTCAGCAAATTTGACGAGGCTTTTTACCACTATTACCAAATAATATTGCTGCATAGTGCCCGATATGACGATAAGAATTATATTACAAATATTTATTGGAACAATATATACAGGGTGAGATGAAAAAACGGCAAGCAACTTCAGACTGCTGTCATTTCTACCACTAGTCCAGCAGCTGTTAAAATTATTCCAGTGACAGCTCATTATATTGTTTACAACCGTACAAAAGCATTTTGATGAGAATTTTCCAGAAAAAAAGTTATTCGTGATGGAAATCAAGCGTTATAGTGTTTCTTTATATTTGGCTAGAAAAGCACTTCTGCAGTTAAATTTGAATAAATATTTGGTGTCTCGTACCATCGCTCGTTACCGTGATACTGGTAGCGTAGCCCGACATCAAGGAAGTGGACGAAAAAAAACACCAACATCAGCATATATGGTTCGAAAAGTAAAGAAGCGACTTGATCGAAAACCGCGTCGCAGTGGCCGAAAAATGGCTTGGGAGCTGGAGAACATATCACAATATTTCATTTGGAAAATATTGAAAAATGAGCTCGGGGTAAAGCCACTAAAATTCCAAAAAGTGCAAAAACTTGCACCGCAACAGAAAGAAAATATACTCAAAAGAGCTAAAGAGTTGCTTTGCTTGGCCGAAAGGGGTAAACTGCCGAATTTGGTTTTCTCCGATGAGAAAACATTCGTTGTCCAGCAGTTTGTAAACAAACAAAATGATCGTGTTTACTTGAAAATGAGGTCAGCTGAAAATGTGCATCTTCGGTTGACCACCAGAACTCAAACACCGGCCATGATGATGGTGTGGGCCTCTATAACAGCCGATTGTCGCTCTCCGTTCGTATTAATCGACCGTGGCATCAGAATAAATGCCGAAATCGCGAAAATATTTTGGGGGGTGTATTAAAGCCTTGGGCACGCAAACATTTTGGCCGCAGACCTTGGACACTCCAAAAGGACTCAGCACCATCGCACTCAGCACGCGCCACCCAAGAATGGTTACAAAATGAGGTTCCTCGCTTCATTTTCAGCTCACAATGGCCACCAAAATCCCCTGATATCAATCCGGACAATTGTTTCTGGAGTATTTTGAAAAGTAAGGTTGGCACTTAAAAATACCAAAGTATCGATCACCTCAAGCAAGCGCTTCGCGGCAAATGGGCCAAAATACCGCAGAGCAACATTCGGGAAGCATGTGACGGTTTCATTGGCCGTTTGAAGGCCCTAATTCGTGCCAAAGGTGGCCAATTCTAACAAATCTAAACATATTCTAGAATTTGATACTATTACCGAAATTGTTTGCTTTCATTTAATAAAATTTAAAAAAAAAATGTAAAAATTATGTCGTTTGACTTTGTTGCAGTTTTTTATCTCACCTTTTATTGGAGCTGTAGCTTCATCTGGGCCGATTTTCACCAAATTTAAAATACTTGTTTCTAGGATTATTTCACTCGGAACTGCCAAGATTCAGTTCATTTGGACACTTCACGATTTACGGCTTAGCTCTAGTTTAGAAGAAAATCCGACTTTTTTTATACCCTCCACCATGCTATGGAAATATTCATGTCAGACCAAACAAAGTATATATATTCTTGATCAGCGTAAAATTGTAAGATGATTAATCCATGTCTGTCTGCCTGTCTGTCCGTCTGTCTGTTGTAATCACGCTATCTTTCGAACGAATTAAGATAGGAGACTTAAATTTTGCACATATATTTATTTTAGGCAGGTTAAGTTCGTAAACAGGGTATGTACGCCATCTTTCGAACGAATTAAGATAGGAGACTTAAATTTTGCACATATATTTATTTTAGGCAGGTTAAGTTCGTAAACAGGGTATGTAGGTCCACGTTTTCATATTGCCCCCATATAACGGTACCTCCCGATATTCGGTTTTTTGATGATTTTGGCGACATTATTCATCGGAATTGTTTCAAATTTGGTATTTGAAGTTCGAAATGGATACTACAGCCTATGACAGAAAGTTATCTGTATAGGTCCACGTCTTCGTATAGCCCCCATATAATGGTACCTCCCAATATTCGGTAGTTTGATGATTTTAGCGTTATTATTTCCCGGAATTGTTTCAAATTACGTATTCAGAGTTCCTGATAGGAACTACAGTCTGTGACAGAAAATTGTATATGCAGGTAGGTCTTCGTATAGGCCCCATATATCAGTACCTCCTTATATTCGATATTTTAACGAGTCTAGGTACAAAACCCACTGAAATTGTTTGAGATGTCGTATTTGAAGTTCGTAATGGATGCTACAGCCTGTGACAGAAGATGGTCTATGCAGGTCCAGGTCTTCGCACAGCTCCGATATAACGGTACCTCCTTATATACGATATTTTAATGATTTTAACTACATTATTCACAGTTTATTTCAAGATTCGAATTTGGATATGGTAATGGCTTATGACAAACAATGCCTATGTAGGTCCACGTCGTATAGAAAATTACCAATTTCGTCCCAAATGGTGGAGGGTATTCAAAGTTCGAACTTCAAGAACTTACTGCTTTTTAACTTGTTTAATTTGTTTTTTTTTTTTTTGATGGGTGATTGCAATAAAGTATTTTATTCTTGGGGACGAATCCGAATACCAGAATATTTGATACGAAAAGGCCGGATCAAAGACCCGGGTTAGATCTGTATCTAAGAAGCCGATGTGGAATATCATTTGAAAGCCAATAAAAATACATGTCTAGCAAGTGGTCCCATGATGAAACAATTCGGGAGTTACATCAACATTATCGATTTTTTGAACCCGGATTTTTTAAAGAATCCCATTTTGGCCGTCCACGAAATATATGCCCTTATTCAACTCATTGCGGGCTTTTTTTTTTTTTTTTTTGAAAAAAAATCGGGTCCAAAAAATTGATAATCTAGATATAATTTCCAAATCATTTTAAATAACCCCACAATGTTAATATTTGTTGGATAGGCATTAACTTTCAAATAATACCTATATTGTCCAAATGGTATGTAGAAACGGTTCCATCCCGAGTCTTCGACCCGGACGTTCGTGTTAAGTACCCTGGTGTCCGGAAAACCCCGAAATCAGGGTACACCTGGGAAAAAATTAAAGAAAAAAATCCGAGAGTTTTTACTAAACTAGTGTTGTTCCCTCGCCAAGAAGTATCACATCCGTCTCACTCCAGGCATCGAGTTGCACCTCAAATATATTGGATCCCATCATTTTACACCATTGCTTTATTTCCATCTTCGCTAAGACAGACAGACATACATTTAAATAATCGCAGCCCATCCTGCTTTCCAGTCTGAAGATTTTCCACAAATTATTGCGGCTACCACCTTCCAAGTTGTCATTCAAGCGAACATTATTGGCATTATATGAACCTAAGTAGACCAGATTTATTTCAGTCTAAACTAATTTTAGGCATGTCTTTGAATTGACCCGACCCCTTCTTGGCAAAACTAAATTTGTTTAAAGTATTTCTATTTTTTTTTTTTTTTTTCAAATTATGGTTTTCTATCATTTTCTATAAAGTTTGGATATACGTGAATTGCATTTTTATTTTCGCCAACTGCCATGGCTCAAAGATACAACCAACAACAACAGCACCATCAACTCCAGCTCCACAAGAAAAACCCGAAAAAAAAGAATTCAAATATCTGACATTTAACGATGAAAATATACTAATTTGCATAATTGCAATTTGATATATTTTCAAAACTAGTTTCACTGAAGCACTAAAGACAAATTTAAGTTCAGAACGAGAGCAACGAAGCCAATAAATTATGCCGGAGAGCGAAGACAGAAAACAACAAATATAATTAAGGCTTGAATGGCCGGCCAATGCAAATACTCGTTTTAACGACGGCCTTAAACTACCTGAAATTGACAAAGTAGGTGTTGGAATTTTGATTTTCATGTGGAGTTTTATTTTTCTAATCAAATCAAATTGATATATTGGAAAATAATTTAAAAATGTCTACATCTTGTTACGACTTGTTTGAAATTACGGTGACGTTAAATTATTCACTTGAATGGGAAATATTTCAATGCGTACATACATATATATTAAATAATTAAAAATTCACAGTTGTTTTAGTCATAATTATGCAGCAGTTCTAAATAATTTTTCAAACACATTTTTTGATTTTTGACAATCTTAAATACCAATTCAAATAAAAAAATGTTACTTCGACGACCGGTAACGAACACACTTTGTGCTTCGATATTACGTATCAGTTGAGAAGCCTATATAGCGAAATGTGAATATGTGTTGTTATGAATATATTGCTACTTAAATGGGCAGGAGCAGAAACATAGCAACTAAAGTAGGGCGGTATCATTATATGGATGCTATACCAAAACAAACACTATTTTATTTTTTTTTAAACCGAGATCATCTACTGAATAAAAATTATCAGTCGGTTTTGCCGACAGATTTATACACTCATAATTGTTTAAGCTGTTGACCCTTTATGGGGAAGGTTCCGAAGGAGTGGACCAATATTGCCCATTTTGTATCGGACCTAAGTCTGATATGATCATTACTTCCTTCACACACACACACACACAGATATGTGGTCATTTTTGTAAAATGTTGAAAAATACGTGAGGCACCATGTATAGCGGACCAAAGTATTCCACTTCATCTCATGCTGATAAAAATATTGGATAGAGCAGAATCTAAAGAAAATCGTACATTTATTTCCAATTTATGCGAATAATGAAAATGTTGAACTTTTGTGGGGGATATACCAGAAGGAGTTGGCCAATAAATTCCGTATTCAGATCAGATTTCTAATTGAGAAAAATATTAAGACATACCAAGTTTGAAAAGAGTCGTTGATTTGTGTCGCCAGTTATCAGAGGTATAAGCATTGAAAATTGTGATCCTTTGATCAAAATGTTGACCATTTTGTGAGGAAGGTGCCAGAAAGGATAGACCGACATATCCTATCTTCACACCAGATCTTTCGTTAGCAAAAAATTTTGGGATATGTGAAAAATGTATCCAAATCTAAACCGAACTTGAAAAAATTGGAAAATATACTTTTAGGATGTACCCACTTATATTTTAATGGGGTGTATAATACGGATTTGACTTAGATATAACATCGGATCAAATATAAACATGGGAGTTATAGCTATATCTGAACACATCTGCACCAAATTTGATAAATTTGCTTCTAGCCTAAAACTCACTCTATTTGGGTTGATATTAACCATTTGGCGAACAATATTCTTGGAATCGAACTAAGATGCAACGAAGATACAACCAATTCTACAACCAAATCCAGACCGACATCGATAAAATTTGGCTGAGGCATTTCTGGGCTGTATCTGATATCTGAAACCAAATAAGATTGCTGTAATGTGTATATTACAATTGTGAAGAACTAAAGCACCAAATCGGATGAAACATATATATGGGAGCTTTAGCTATATCTGAACCGATTATCACCAAATTTGAAGTACTAACGTTTGTGCTGATTTCGCTCGAATGTGTCGAAATCCATTAACTTTGGACGAATATTAAAAATGTGCCGCATAATAGAATTGAAATTGAACGCAAATGTATACGGAAGCTATATCTTAATCCGAACCTGTATTCACCAAAATTTCCAGACATACTTCTGGACTTAACCTACGTGTGTTCTAAAGATCATTTGATTAAACAGATATTACGCATTTGGTGCATCACTCATATGGTCTTCGTCCCTAGGCCAAACAAATGATTTGTAGAAAATTTAATCTCAATCGGACAATAAATGCTACCTGTAATTTGTTTAAAAAAATATATGGACAGACGGACGGATGGATCCACAGTATGACGAAGGGTAAAACATTGGGAGGTACCTTCTTGAGGGGGTTATAAGAAAGCGTGAACTGATATGTGCTATTTTCAAACCCAAACGGTCGATTCGATTCGGTATAAAGTCAGAGTGATACTACAGCACAATTTATATGCTTTGTTCCGCCTTAAATGATTATTTCCATAAGTTATAAACGAAATGACAAACTTAATTGAAACAGTCGTTCAATTGTTAGCACTGTAGAGTTGAATTTATGTCTAATTCCACCACACTTCATGTTTGGTACCATCCACAATGTATACAATGTATACATTTCGGATATAGATAGATGCACTGAGGATTTAGGTTTCGCCTTTCCAGATGCCATCTATGTTTCAGTGCCCAAATATTGGGCAAAAAGCACTATCCTTATCAATCTCCCGCCCTAAGATCTTGAATTTTATCAGGGAACGTAGACGACTCTGTCGAGTGTTGCGATCTGGTGATCCTGAGCGACTACTAGTCCTCATCCCCATATCCTGTTCACTCACTGATAATGACACCTCTATGTACAAAATCTCTCTTTGGGAGTATATTGATACCCTAGCTTCAGGGAATGATTGAAAAGGATCGCAAAAAAACTACTCTTCCTGTCCTTTTTAAGGCTGTGTCTGGAATTTGGTCCATACGGCAGGATTTACGCCAGCCAGCCCGTATATCAAATTCCAGACATAGTCTTAAAAAGACAGGAAATATAGTTTTGCACTCCTTCGAATTTGAAGAAAACGGGGTTCTGATCCCTCTCAGTATAGCAGTTACAGGCCCCATTCACTTCTATCCCTGTTCGGAATGTTATTCAAATCTTTTATTATGGCAATAATTAGAAGAACAGAAGAACAGAAAGGAGGATTCTACAGGATTGTCAGTTTGATTTGAGGTCTGGCCTCTCCACGACACATGCCTTGATGGGTTTTAGTAGCTTTATTGGAAATAGCTTCGAAAGGAAGAATGAAAAAATAGCCGTCTCCCTAGATTGACTCTATCTGATACGGTGGAATTTTATATAACTTTAAATCGTTTGGAATGACCGCTGGTTTTCATAGGGATGGACTTTATAGGACTAAAGAGGGTGAACGACTCTCTATTCGTATCCAGTTGTTGGCAGGGATTTATCAAAGTTCCCTCCTTAGATCGATGTTATACAACATCTGTTCATGTGACATCCCGGCTCCTCCCTCAGATGGTCTCCTCCGCACCAATGCTGATGATGTCCTTTTAGCCTTTTCTGGTCCCCTCGCTAGGTCAGTCAATAGGCGCGCTAATTAGTACCTCGAAGGCCACCATCTGTACTTCCTTAGAAAACGCCAAAAGTTTTATGTAGGCGAATGTTGTACTATGGCCTTCCTTAGTCGGCATAGTGTACCCTTATTGTGGAAGGTTTTTGCTGGTTCTGAATATAGGTTCGGAGCCTATCCCATTTCGAATAAGATGAGAAACTTAGGGCTAGTATTTTAATAAAGGTTCGACAGTATTCATCATATGTACTACGTCTTGTCTAGGGCCAGAGGTATGTATTTCGGAATCAGTCGGTAACCCATCAAAACAAAATTTTTAACCTAACAAAGTATATATATCTTCCTGATCAGCCTGAAATTCCAAAAAAATGTAATCACGCTAGAGTCAAAACGAATTAAGATAGGAAGATAAAATTTTGCATAGATCAGTCATTTGTCGGCAGGCAGGTCAAGTTCGAAGATGGGCTATATCGGTCCAAGATGTCGTATAGCCCCGATATTTGGCATTTTAATGATTGTAGCTAAATTTTTCCATGGAATTGTCTAAAAATCCACACAAGGAATTCCTTCAGAGAAGTTTGCCCTCTGGAAGAGATTTGTATATATAGGTCCCATATAAAGGTACTTCCCTATATTCAGTATTTTGATGATTGTGTTCAAAATTTTCAATGGAATTGTCTGAAAATCCAGACAAGCCGTTCCATCTGAGAAGTTTGCTCCCTGAAGTAAATTGTCTATATAGGTCAACGATATCGTATATCCGCCATATAACAGTACCTCCCTATATTCGGTATTTTGATTGTTGTAGGCAAATTTTTTTCAATAGAATTGTCTGAAAATCGACGCAAGCCGTTCCTTCTGAGAAGTTTGCCCCCTGCAAGTAAATTCTCTATATAGGTCAACGATATCGTATATCCCCATATAACAGTACCTCCCTACATTCGGTATTTTGATTGTTGTAGGCAAATTTTTCAAAAGAATTGTCTGAAAATCCACACAAGGAGTAGCTTTTGAGTACTTCACCCCCTGGAAGAGAATTATCTATATAGGTCCATGATATCGCATAGCCCCCCACATAACAGCAAACCCCCGAAATTAGAAATGTTGATGATATAAGAGACATTTTTGACCAGAATTGTCTAAATTTCTTATTTAAAGTTTGAAGCTCGTAATAAGTACTACAACCTATGACAGAAATTGTCTACGAAGGTCCACGTCTTTGTATAGCCCACATATAACGGTACCTCGCTTTATTCGGTATTTTGATGATATTAGCAACATTATTCACGGGAATTGCTTCAAATTTGATGATATTAGCGACATTATTGAACGGAATTGTTTCAAATTTCGTATTTGAAGTTTGGCATCGGTACTACAGCCTATGGCAAAAATTACTTGTGCAAGTCCACGTCTTCGTATGGTATTATTCAAAATCCTTCAAAATGGTGGAGGTTATCAAAAGTTCAGCCCAGCGGAACTTAGCTGTATTTTTATACCCTACACCACAAGGTGGTCAGGGTATTATGTCTTTGTGCATTTTTTTGTAACAGGCAAAAGGAAACGAGATAAACCCATATTTCCTTCTGATGATCTGCATAGAATCACATTCTGAGTCGCTTTAAGCATGTCCGTCCGTCTATGTATGTTTGTAAACAAAGTACAGTTCGCATTTATTGCCCTATCCAGATGAAATTGTGCACAAATCATTTGTCTGGCCCAAGGACGAACCCTTTTGAAATTGGAAGTAATCGGTAAAAATTTAGATATAGCTCCCATATATATCTTCATCCGATTTGCCTTTTATTGTGCACCAAACGTGTAATAAGCCCGAATAGTATGGAATTTTGCACATACAACCAAATTAAAAAAAAAAAATAAGGATGCCAAATTTGATCGAAATCGGCTCAGATATAGTCATAGCTCTCATATATATTGTTCATCCGATTTGTTATTTTTGTCCTCCGCAGCCGTAATATGCACTCTGTAATAACGATATTCCGGGAAATATATCAAATACAGCTCAGAAATATATTTGCCAAATTTTATCGAGATCGGTTCAGATTTTGATATAGCTCCCATATATATCTTTATCTGATTGCAAATTAATTGTGCACCAAATGGGCAATACAAGTCCGAATTTACAAGATACAAATACTTCGGCATATTTAGTCCTTTGAACTTTAAATTATAATTATAATCATAGCGTGATTGAATTCTCCCATAAAAACTTTTAACTGTTATGTGGAGCTCTACTAAATTAGCAAAGTGGTGTAGGGTATCATAAAGTCGGCCCCGCCCGACTTTAGGGCTTTCTTTACTGTTTTTTTTTTTTTTTTTTTTCTTTTGAATGGGTATCTTAACCTTTTACCGAATTGAACTCTTCATGTCTTCTGATTTTGATTGCCCGGTGTTTGCTACCGTTATGAATATAAATTGTCGCTTAACGAAATGTATGTGTGTCGTCAAATAATTTTTTCTTCATATTTGCTATTTCTTTTCTGGTGCGGAGATTCGACCCCATATTACTAAATAGATTAACAGAAAGTTATTTGGCCTTCCAAGCTTTATAAAAACGGCATATATTTCATCACAACAGGACAACTAACATATTCATAAGGCCGTAAACAGACTGACAAAGTCAACGGAAAAGAAAAGAGAACTTTTGAAGTTGAAAAAATTAAGTGTGGCTTTTTATTCGTCCCACTCCCCAAAAAAATCCTTTCTTACACAAACTTTTCACTTTTGTTTATGGACTAAACAAACGCTTTAAACACATTCATAATATGAATAAGAATTCATTTCTAATACAAGAACTTTACACAGATAACTATAAATATATCAAACTCAAAATTTCATTTACTAGACAAATTCTGAAAACTATGGAATTAAAATTGCTTGGAATATTCAAATAAATTAAACATGTCCCTGGAGGTTGAACAAAATTAATATTATGTGAACTGTTAAACTAAAAGACCTGTATCCATACATCTCAGCATATTTCTAAATAAAAAACGTTGCTGCAACACAAGCTAATTTCAAAAACAATAAAGTTTCGCCCAAAGCCTTATGAACTTGTTACACAAACATACATTTAATATTAAAATAATATTAAAAATCTCGAAAGACCAATAAATGGCTACAATCTATCTACCTATCCACAGCCACAGATATATCAACATTTGATTTAGCTTTGGTAATTACAATGTTCTCACTCCTCCACCACCAACACGTTGAAGCGTTGAATGATTTTCTGATAAAAATTTAGCTAAACTGTACAAAATCGATTGGGAGGGCATATTAAACAGCAGCCAAATGGTTTTGCAAACCCCATTACGCATGCACGGCTCCCAAAACTGATTTGACCGTTGCCTTTTCACCTTATTGCATATCCCGCAAAAACAAATTAAACGGCAGCAGCAGTATTGGACAATTATTAAGTTTTTGCTGTCCATTTTTGTGATTTACAATCACGATTGTTAACGAAACACCCATACCGCCAACACCGTTACTAAATTATCCCAATGAGATCTGGATCTATGGATATTTCTCGGCATAAAAACAAAATCTTAGATATCAAGTCGCGTATTTCGGTTGCAATTGGGGTAGTTAAAAAACAACAACGATTTGAGGGAACATTTTGCAAATGCCTTGAAACGATGTGAGCTGGCTGTCCGATTTTCCCATGTCAATGGTGGAGTTCAAATGAATTTATGTTCTCAGTAATTGTTGAAATCTTTTTATTTTTTTTTTTATTTTTTCATTATTGATTATGACCTAAGATAGGCTGTTGTAAAATATGTTAATTTTTGTAGTATTAGCTGGATTGAAAATTCCGATTATGATCCTAAGCATACGGCTTCCTGAAATTAGCTCAGTCGCAGCCTGGTAAACTTAAAAAACTAGAGCTAAAATGGTTGAGAAAATGTATTAAGGGACTTGGATGATGGGTTGTGAATTGACGATCGTAGGATGATTACGGTGGTATTGTAGTGGTCGACTGGAGTAATTCGGGTTTATAAAAATCAGTTCAATGACATCAAGGATAAAATATTCGGCTCAATGTATTATCGGTACCATGGTATTCGGGGATTGTGATCTGGCACACGGAATTGACGAAGTAACAAGTAAAAAAGCAGTATGTTCGCCCGGTCCGAACTTTGAATACCCTCCACCATTTGGAACGAATTAGAAAATTTTCAAAAAAATAAAATCCATTAAAAATTCTTTTAAAATCTTTAAAATATCTAATATAGGAAGATGCCGATATATGGGGGATATACGATATTGTGGGCCTATAAAGACAAATCTATGTCTGCGTGCAAAGTACTCACAAGGAACTCCTTGTGTGGATTTTACGATAATTCCATTGGAAAAAGTGGCTAAAATCATCAAAATACCGAATATAGGGGAGTACCATTATATGAGGAATAATCGATATTGTGGACCTATATAGACAATTCCGTTTCAGGGGTAAAGTGCTTACAAAGAACTCCGTGTGTGGATTTTCAGACAATACGATTGGAAAATGTGGCTAAAATTATCAAAATGCCGAATATCGCGGGGAACCGTTATATGGGGGCTATACGTTATCGTTAACCTATATACAGAATTCTCTGTCGGGGGTAAAGTGTTCACAAAGAACCCCTTGTGTGCAAATAACCCCTTGTGACCATTCCGTTGAAAAATGTGGCTAAAAACATCAAAATACCGAATATCGGGGAGTACCGTTATATGGGGGATATACGATATCGTGGATCAGTATAGACAATTCTCTCTCAGGGGGTGAAGTACTCACAAGGAACTACTTGTGTGGATTTTAAGACAATTCCATTGAAAAATTTGGCTAAAATCATCAAAATACCGAATACCGTGGGAGTACCGTTATATGGGGCCTATACGATATTGTGGACCAATATAGATAATTCTCTGCCGAGGTATAAAGTAACCACAAGGAACTCCTTGTGTGGATTTTCAGACAATTCCTTTGAAAAATGTGGCTAACATCATCAAAACACCGAATATCGGGGGGTACAGTTATATGGGGGATATACGATATCGTGGACCTATATAGACAATTCATTTTGAGGGGGTAAAATGCCCACAAGGGACTCCTTTTATGGAATTTCAGACAATTCCATTGAAAATGTGGCTAAAATCATCAAAATACCGAATACCGGGGGTACCGTTATATGGGGGCTATACGATATTGTGGACCTATATAGATAATTCTCTGCCGAGGTATAAAGTAACCACAAGGAACTCCTTGTGTGGATTTTCAGACAATTCCCTTAAAAAATGTGGCTAACATCATCAAAACACCGAATATCGGGGGGTACAGTAAAATGGGGGATATACGATATCGTGGACCTATATAGACAATTCTTTTTGAGGGGGTAAAATGCCCACAACGGACTCCTTTTATGAAATTTCAGACAATTCCATTGAAAAATGTGGCTAAAATCATCAAAATACCGAATACCGAGGGTACCGTTATATGGGGGCTATACGATATCGTGGACCGATAGCCCATCTTCGAACTTGACCTGCCTGCAGACAAAAGAGAGATCTGTGCAAAATTTTAGCTTCCTATCTTAATTCGTTTAGACTGTAGCGTGATTACAGCAGACGGACAGGGCTAAATCGTCTTAGAATTTTACGCTGATCAAGAATATATATACTTTTTTGGGTCTAAAATGATTATTTCGATGAGTTACAAACGGAATGACGAACTTAATATACCCTCCATACTATTTTTGGTGGAGGGTATAAAAATAACTAGGGCGCCAACAGACGGAACTTGCTTCATTAATGTAATGACAAATTTTCCATATGGAAGATACACATATCGTGTGATAGAAAGGCGACATTTTAGTTGTGAAATACATGAGTAAAGTCCATATGTAATTTTTTCAATCCACGCAAACAAAAATATTGTATGTTTATTGGGAAACAATATATAAAACTATAAAATGTAAACAGTTGTTATAAAAATAATAATAATTGTAGCATAGTAAAAATACACTCTCTAACAAAAATAAATAATAAATAATAAATAAATAAATAAATACAGAAAAATACAGAAGTTCATGAAAGTAGATCTAAAAATAGAATCTATGCGTATCGCCGGCAATATAAGAGATAGCAATACAAGGACTATTTTCTTTGACAATTTTGACCCTCAAGCGAATCTTCAAAAAGGACCTTGTGGTCCTTTTTCAAACTAAGATTAAAAACGCCCTCTGAATATTGGTAGGTACTGATATATGGGGGCCATACAAAGTCCTGGACATAGGCAATTTTCTGTCATAGACTGTAGTACCCATTAGTAACTTAAAATACAAAATTTGAAACAACTCCGGTGAATAATATGGCTATAATCATCAAAATACCGAATATACGGAGGCATAGTTGTATGGGGGATATACGAAGACCTGGACCTACATGGACCTGTAGTACCCGTTATGAACTTAAAATACGAAATTTGAAATAATTCCGCTGAATATTGTACTTAAAATAGTCATAATATTGAGTATGAGAAGGTACCGGTATATTGGGGGATACTGTTATATTGGGCTATGCAAAGACCTGAACCTGCAAAAGTAATTTTCTGTCATAGGGTACTACCATTAGGAACTTCAATGACGAAGTTTGGAACATATCAAGTAATGTCGCTAAAATCATTAAAATACCGAATATAGGGAGTCCCGTTATATAGGTGCTATACCAAGATCTGGACCTACTTAGCCAATTTTCGATCAATTTTCGAAAATGTAGCAACTATTACGAAGTATAAATGCAAAATTTAAAATAATTCTGGTAAATAATGTCACTGAAATCAGCAAAATAGCGAAAATAGGGAGGTACCGTTTTATGGGGGCTATACCAAAACGTATACATATAGCCCATTTTCAATACCAAAAGTTCTGCAGAACAAACACACAACTGAGTAAAATTTTATCCACCTACTTCATTTCGTTCGGAATCTAGAGTGATTTCCACAGACGGGCGGACATCGTTAAATAGTCATAAAATTGTATGCTGATCAAAAATATACAGGGTGAGGTAAAAAACTGCAACAAAGTCAAACGCCATAATTTTTACATTTTTTTAATGTTATTGAATGAAAGCAACAACGATAGCCACTTGTGGTTTTCCAGCCAAATGTAAAGAAATCACACTATCAAGCTTAAATTCCATCAAGAATAACTTTTTTTCTGCAAAATTCTTACCAAAATGCTTTTGAACGCTTGTAAACAATATAATGAGCTGTCATTTAAATAATTTGGACAGCTGTCGGACGAGTGGCTTAAAAATGACAACAGTCCTAAGTGGATTGCAGTTTTTTCATCTCATCCTGTATATACTTTGTTGGATCTAACATGTATATTTTGAGGTGTTACAAATTGAATGAAAAATTTAATATACCATCCAGACTATGTGGCAATTAATGCAGGACAAATGATTTGGATTGTTAAAGACGGTGTGCCGGTATAAAGATGGACATCGCAGTCACTAAACCTTGGGGGAGTCTTATTATTATTATTATTTATTATTTATTGGGGAGTCTTAAGCAATCTAAAACAATTTAGAACCATTAAAATTAAAAATAGGAACGAAATGGGAAAAAAGATTCAGGAAGCGTGATATTCCATTTCGCAGAGCGTTTGTGCATACATTTTTGCTCCATGCCGAGTATATGCGATGTGAAAAATTGAAGGACTTTTAACCAAATTTAAAAAAAAAATAAAATTATTAATTGGTATTTTTACACAAAATATAATTATATTTTCCAAACTATAAAAATTTCATATTTTCCCCAGTCATTTTTTGAAAAAATCAAATAAATTAGCACAAGAAAATATTACTCTTCATCAAATTTCACTGTAAGTCAGCAAAGAGCAGAACTCCCAATTCCCATTAAATAATGAAAATATATTTGCATCGAAGTCGCAAAAAAACGCGAAAATATTTTCTAATTTTTTTATTGATTAGTTTTTCTCGGTCTTACTGTCCATATATTCGATATTTTTTGATTTGGGTCATATTTTTCACCGGAATATTATCCAATTTGGTATTTGGAATACGTAATGAATACTACCTCCACTGAATTTTGAATTTCGGAGTAGAATTTTCTTAGTCTTGGTATTTTTATTTCGTAATAAGCACAGTCCTCGCTGACAGATAATTGTCTGTGAAGGTCATCGTTTTTATATAGGCCCATATTATGGAAACACCTAATATTCGGAATTTCTATAATTTTAGCGGCACTTTAGAAAATGAAATATTCCGGATTCCGGAAAATTTACCTTTGAAGTGGTGAAGGGTATTCAAAGTTTGGCCAAGACTTCAAGCAAAGACATATAATATAATAACATTGTTACTTTTCTGCGATAGATGACGTTGGTAGTGGAAAAATATGTTATGTCACGATGTCATTTAAGGGTTGACACATTTTAAGGGTTGTTGTTGATTTTTATCGATTCAATGTACAAGGAAGTGCTCTGAAATAGATTTCTGAAAGCATGTCTATCATACCTGATATTTTTCCCCGTATTTCCGCCATTTTTAGGCGATATCGGAATGACATATTTTTCTAAAATTTCTAATGCATTTCTGTTTAGTCGCCTGCCCTCTAATATCTGATAGAAAATTTACAGCCCATATGCATTTTGTCTAATCTTTATAGTTTTATGTCTTTGCCACCACCATAGTATAGAGGGTATATTAAGTTTGTCATTCCGTTTGTAACACCTCGAAATACAGATCGGTATTTTGATGTTTTTGCCGGCATTGTTCACTGGAATTGTTTCAAATTTCCTTATTGTAGTTCGTAATGCATACTACAGCCTATGACAGAAAATTGTCTGTGCAGGTCCACGTTTTGGCATAGCCCCCATATAGTGGTACCTCCCGATATTCGGTATTTTGATGATTTTAACTGCATTATTTACCGTTTTTTCATGTTTCGCACTTTAATATTGTAATGGCTTATGACACGTAGTTGTATAGACCCTAATATAACGGATTCATTCGGTATTTTAAGGATTTTAACAGAATTTTTAACGAATTTAATTTTTTTGAAAATTGCCAAATTCGTTCGGAATGGTGGAGGTTATTAAAACTTCGAAACTTACAGATGTTTTATTTGTTATTTCTTATTTGTTACATCCAACAACACTATATGTTGGGGGTATTACAAAGTTAGATTGGACCAAAAAGTTTGTAACACCTTGAAATATTGTTCCTATCGCGCTGAGCTGAGACGCTGTCCATCTGTCTATATTAATTCGTAATCACGTTACAGGCACCAATTATGGTATTTTGCAAGCAGTTGGGCTTAGAGTCAGAATAGAAGCCTATTGTTTTTTGAGATGATAGCAAATATTTAGGGAACGAAATGGATAAAAACTGTTTGTTAATAGGAAAAGGCAGAAGCCTAGCATTTATCATTGATGCTGATTTCAAATATTAAAAATACCTCAAATTTTATGCTGGAATCTAAATTTTCAAATATTGTTTCACTCATTAGTATGACAGGTGGAGTGTTAAATGTAAAATTTGGGGTGATCTTCCTACGTTTTGCTTTATAATTTTTTTGGTGATCGTAGTTTTTTGGAAAATATTGACCCAGATCCATAACGGTTATTCAACAGACCGGGACTTATTAGGTCCAAGAGCTCTACAACATGAAAATTAAATATGGAAAATTGATAATTCGAATCAACTTTAAGGATGTCCAGTTATGTATCTATTATCTTGTCGTCTGTAGAAACTTTTTCGTTAATTTTCGTGTCCTAGGGTACTAAATTGCCGGCCTTGTTTGACTGCAGCCTTTTCTTACTTATTTAAAATATATGTTTTTAATATTTTATGAAATTTCTATCAAGTCAGAAAATTGACTCGGATGGGCGCCACACAGCCTTTGTGTTTGTTGTTGAAATACAAAGGGGACAGGATAGACCTATATTTATTTTAATTATCTTCAAAGATTCACTTTCTATATCGATTTATGTATATCTGTCCATGTACTGTGAATTTCTTGTCCACTTTTTGTTTATTCCTATGGCCCAAGGCTAATTCCGTTGATTTTGGCGATCCTCGGTTCAGACTTCGATATAGCTGTTACATTGACCGAATTCCGATTTGATATTTGTGAACAAAATGTGTAATATATTTAACTTAAATTTTGAATATGGCTATAACTCCCACATGTTTCATTCGAGGTGATATTTAAAGCTCCTCAACGGTGTAACATGTATTATAGGATTAATATTCGGTACCAGATATCACAAACAACCAAGGATTACATGCAACATTTTTGACAGTGTGACCTCAGAGTTCAACACCCAAATTGAAATTTTCCAACTTATCGAGTAAACAAAGCGCGCTGTTGTTTGTTTGTGTACAATTAACAAATAATGTTATATATAGCTTACAAGCTACTTTAACATGAAAAAGAACCACATGTTGTATTTGCTTTGTAATTAAGGCATAACCTGGGACATCAGCAGGACATGTTAATAGCATGTACACATTTTCTACTCTCAGTCTGGGTATACACAAATACACACACACACATAAGCCATCGCTTTTTCATTTCTCGGGAGTATCCTCAAAAAAAGTAGTCGATTTTCGGCATTAGTTAGAAATAAAATTGGAAATGTCACCATACGCTAATGCCTCGTTAATAATGGGATTTCTGCAACTTATATCCATGGAAAATGAGATGAGCCTGTCTGTTGTGGAAATATTGAGGAGCATACGAGAACAAAGTTACTATCACTCGATTATTTTCATCGGCCATGAAAATACATCCTCTAGTACTGGTGCAGGACTATACAATATGGAAAAGGTATCGCAATCGATAAACGTTCCGGTATTCCAATTCAGGGGAAACACATCATTTTATTTATGGCCAAAATTTAATCGAGATCTACTGGCCATTGTGCCATTGTGTGGTCAAGAAGACCAGGATATGGATCTGCTTCAAACCCTATGGAAATCTTTAAGGCGAATTGTAAAGACCAGATTGTTGTTGCTGTACCAAAATAATGAAGATGAGGATTACATAAGGAACATTATGGAATTTTGTAAGGACAACAAAGCGGTGAATACGATGGCCATTAACGGAAATTTATTGAAGTCCCAAGAATTTCTTTCACCACAAATATTTCCCCAATTCGACGTCCGTATCAAGAAAATCACACCAGGAAACGAAACAACCTTCTATCCAAATCATGTAAAAAATCTGCATGGACACTCGTTGCGCTTGGGAATCAACAATGAGAGCACAAAGGCCTATGTAATGCGGGAAACCAGCAGCAACAAGTTCACCTTAAGTGGCCATGTTGGTTCTTTCTTTAAAGTGTTTGCGGATTTCCACAATGCCTCCATAACGCTACCTCACTTTAGACAAAAAATCGAAGTGACACATGTTCTTTTGGAGGCCATGGTCAACAATGGCACCTATGACATGTCCATGGAATTATCAATTAATCAATATGCCAACGATATGGTCTACAGCTACACATATGACTTTCTGGATTGGTGTATAATGGTACCAATGGAAAATCCGGTTCCTGCTTATCTTTTTTATGTCCGCATTTTTGATATTCTTTCGACGGTGATCGTTTTTTGCGCTGTCTTTGTCTTGACATTACTTGTGGCCTTGACTTTTTGGCTTCAGGATTACACCGTCTATTGGTTTGACACTTTCTTCAATGTCTACATCTTCAACGGCATTTTGGGGCACCCATTCAAAATGGAGATAAATTTTACCGGAGTTCGCAGTTTCCTATACCTACTAACATGTGTAGGTGGCATAATTATTAATTCTAGTTTTGCCACTTATCTGCAGACATATAAGGCCCGGCCACCCACGGAAAAGCCCATAATGACTCTGAATGATATACGCAGTTCGAAATTAAAAATTGCCTTCTACAAAGAGGAATACAAATTTATGCAGGCAAATAATTTATCCCGCCCATATGATGATGTAGCTTTTCTAATTGACACATATCGTGACTACTACACGCTGCGCGATAGCTATGACACCCGCTTTGTTTACCCAGTACCATCGCCACAATGGTCTCAATACGAACAGCAACAGAAATTTTTTGCAAAGCCGAAATTTCGTCTATCCGACATTTGTATCTTCAAAATGATTGGTGTCATGATACCAATGCAACCCAATTCACCATTTGAAGACACTGTCAACCAAATGATTGGTATTGTCAATCAAGCTGGTCTGATTCAATACTGGAAGAGCATGGAATTTTTGGAGTCGCTTCAGAGAAAACGTTTAACATTGTTCGATGGCAGTACTGCCATAAGTTTTGAAGTCATGAAATTTCAGGATACAAAACTTTTGGGATATCTTTTTATCATCATGATAAGTGTGTCGTCTTTGTGTTTTATTGCGGAACTATATTGGCCACGAAGAGGTCGCCTTGCACGCAGATTGTGGAAGATGCGAAAATTGTGTTCATGTTTTAAGAAACCTGTGAATTGATTCTAAAAAAATTAAATCGAAGACGTGATTGACTTTTGAGAAATACACCTATGTATATACGTCAAAGTCAGTTTGTTTTATTTTAACATACAGAATAGAACAATGTTGTATACAACATTATAGAAAAACAATACATATTATACTCTCCTCCATAATATGCCCTCCATATATTAGGCTCGTCATTCCGTTTGAAACTCATCGAAATAATATTTTAGATATAGCAAATAATATATATATATTTTCAGCGTTAAATTCATTGATGATTTAGCCCTGTCAGTCAGTCCGTCTGCCCGTCAGTTATAATCACGCTACAGTCAAAACTAATTAACATAGGAAGCTAAAATTTTGCATAGATCTGTCTTTTGTCTGCAGGCAGGTCAAATTCGAAGACGGTCCACGATATCGTATAGCCACCATATAACGGTACCCCCGATTGAAATTGTCTGAAAATCCTCACAAGGAATTCGTTATGAGCACTTTACCCACTGACAGAGAGTTGTCCATATAGATCTACAATATCAACCATTTAACTGCACCTCCCGATTTTCGGCATTTTTATGATTTTAGCTACATTTTTCAATCTAATCGTCTGAAAATCTTCACAAGGAACTCCTTCTGAGTACTTTTCAGCCTGGAAGAGAATAAGCTATATAGGTCTATGATATCGTATATCCCCCTATAACGTTACCTTCCGATATTCGGTATTTTGATGATTTTAGACATATATTCAACTGAATTGTCTGAAGTTTCACACAAGGAGTTCCTTGTGAGCACTTTATCCCCTAGAAGAGAATTGTCTCTATAGGTCCACCATATCGCTTAGCCCCCATATAACGGTACACCCCCCATATTCTATATTTTTTTTTTACGAATTTAGGGACATTATTCACCGGAGTTGTATAAAAATTTCGTATTTAGAGTTCGTAATGGTCTATGACAGAAAATTTTCTATGGTCCAGGTCCAGTTCATCGTATAGGTCCCATATATCATTACCTCCATGCATTCGGTATTTTGACGATTTTAGGTAATATATTAACCGAAATTGTATGAATTTTCGTATTTGAAGTTTCTAATGCAGGGCCCTATATTTGGTGTTTTGATGATGTAAGCTACATTATTTACCGGATTTTTTCATATTTCGTGTTTGAATATTGAAATGGCTTATGACGAAAGTTGCCTATGCAGTGTAACGTCTTCGCACAGATCCCAGTATAACGGCTATATACGGTATTTTCGAGATTTTAACAGAATTTTTAACGTTTTTTATGTTTTTGAAATTTTTCAAATCCATTCTAAAGGGTGGAGGGTAATCAAATTTCGGCGCGTTCCAACTTTCTGCTTCTTTACATCTTTCTTAATCCATGATGAGCTCGTATTTTTATACCTTACACCACATATTTGTAAGGGTATAATGACTTTGTGGATTTGTTTGTAACATGGAGAAGGAGGCGAGATAGACCCATAGTTACTTTGAGGATCTTCATAGAATCGCTTTCTGAGTCGATTTATGCACATCAGTGCGTCTGTCCGTCCGTCCATGTATTCTTGTGAACAAAATACAGGTCGCATTTATTATCCGATTGAGATGAAATTTTGCAAACAATATTTTTTCATCCCATGGACGAACCCTATTGAAATTTGTGACAATCGGATCAGATTTAGATATAGCTCCCATATATCTTCAACCTATTTCAGGTTAACTGTGCACCAAATGGCTAATAGAAGTCCAAATGACCTGTATTATGGTACATCCAACCGGATTCAGTTTAGCTGCAAGTAAGTCAATTTTGGAGAAAATCGGTTCAGATATATCTATAGCTTCCATATATATTTTTCATCCAATTTGATATTTAAAACCCTCACATGTGTAATATGCACTCCAGAAGAATAATATTTTGTACCGGACACCAGATACTGCTCGAAATTTTTTGAAAATCGGTTTAGATATAGCTGTAGCTCCCATATATATATTATCCGATTTGGGGGTTGAAGTCTGTCACATTCGTAATACGCATGTCACAACAATGATCTTTAGTACCTGATATCAGATACAAGCCTGTCTATCAAATTTTGTCAATAACGAGATAGACCCATAGTTACTTTTGAGGATCTCCATAGAATCACTTTCTGAGTTGATTTATGCATGCCAGGCCGTCTGTCCGTCCAACCCTCCGTCTGTCCGTGTATTCTTGTGGACAAAAGGCAGGTCGCATTTATTATCCGATTGAGATTAAATTTTGCAAACGCTATTTATTTGGCCCAAGGACAACCATATTGAAATTGGAGATAATCGGTAAAAATTTAGATATAGCTCCCATATATATCTTCGTTCGATTTGCCTTTTATTGTGCACTAAACGTGTAATATTTGTCCAATTGGGGTGGAATTTGGCACATACGACCGAATTGAGTCTAGGAGGTAGTATGCCAAATTTGGTGAAGATCAGCTCAGAAATAGCTATAGCTTCCATATATATTGTTCATCCGATTTGTTGTATTTGTTACCCACAGTCGTAATATGCACCCCGTAAACAACGATATTCAGGGAAATACATCAAATACAGCTCAGAAATATATGTTTGCTAAATTTTATTGAGATCGGTTCCGATTTGGATATAGATCCCATATCTATCTTTATATGATTTCAAATTAATTTTGCACCAAATGGGCAATACAAGTCCGAATTTAAAAAATACAAATGATTCGGCATATTTAGTCTTTTGAACTTTAAATTATAATTATAATCATAGGGTGTATGATTGAATTCTCCCAAAAGCTTTTAATTGTTATGTGGAGCTCAACTAAATTAGCAAAGTGGTGTAGGGTATCTTAAAATCGGCCCCGCCTGACTTTAGGACTTTCTTTACTGGTTCTAATATAATCCTTCTCGAAGTGATATTATGCACTCTATAGCAATGATAATTTGGTATAAAAGATTAAAACGCCTCCCTCAAATATGGGGAAAATCGATTCAGAATTGGATATATTAACTCCCTTTGAAACCAAACTTTAACTGCTCTGAATGTTAATAGGTTGTAT
Source organism: Musca domestica (assembly GCF_030504385.1). Classification (NCBI taxonomy): domain Eukaryota; kingdom Metazoa; phylum Arthropoda; class Insecta; order Diptera; family Muscidae; genus Musca; species Musca domestica. The sequence continues at coordinate 7,982,039 of NW_026712326.1, forward strand.
GATCTACTTCAAATAAATTATTTTGTTACGGGAGCTCTAGTAAGTATGCATTGTGGTGTAGGGTATCATAAATTCTGCCCCGCCCAACTTTTGACTTTTTTTTTAATTTTTTTACCCTACACCATTACGTTTTGAGGGTATTATAAAATAAAAAATTATTCCAACCCATAGGAAACTATATATGGATCTTCCTTTCTCGCCGAGAGGATTCGATCTAGGTTGCAATTATGGCCCGATCCTCAAAAATTGCATTGTGGTGGAGTTAGTTAGAATGCATCCTATCCTATTGTTGGAGGAGATGATCAAACATATTTGATATTTATGATATTTATAGTTGCCGGTGAACTTATCAATCAAACAGCCCCAGAGTTGTGATTAAATTTAAAAGAAAACAAAATCAAACAATTTTTATTTACATTCTCGTATTCTCTTTATTTTATGCCAAAATGTCCTGCGTCGAAACCAAAGGAACTCGAAAACAAAACAACAGAATGACACAAATGCCATGATAATAATGGAATACATAATAAGTCTTGTATCTTCCACCTTCATGGGCTCGAAACCAGTAATGGGACTATTATCCAGCAAATTAATCCGTTTGAGTTGCACTGATTCCAAAAATGTTAAAAACTTCCAATGACTTAGTAGACCGGACTCTTCAACTTGACCAATCATACGATTAATGTCATCCTCAAATCGCGAGTTGGCTTGCAGTGGAATCATTAAGCCAATCATTTTAACAAAGCAAATATCCGATAGACGATATCTGGGTTTTGTAAAGAATTTCTGCTGTTGCTGGTAGAGCAACCACTGGGCCGAGGGGACTGGATACACGTACCGGGTGTCAAAGTTATTGCGCAGTGTCATGAATTCCTCAAACGATGTTAGGGTAACCACAGATCTGAAGATATGTTCCTGTCCATAGGCCTTTATCATGTTGTATTCATCGTTGTACATCAGCAAACGCATGCCGGTCTCGTGTAGGTCATCAAGATTGGTGATCATTTTGTCTCTTGGCGAGAGGGCATTGAACGTCTGCAGATAGGTGGTGTAGCTGGTATTCATTATGATGCCGGCTATGCATGTTAGCATGTAGAGGGCACTGCGTACCCCTTTGAAATTTGTTTCCATTTTGAATGATTGACCCAAAATTCCACTGAATATATAAATGTTGAAAAAGTTCAGACGCAATCTGGTACCCACAGGGCTTTTTAGCCAAATGGTCAGGGTAATGAGCAAAGACAAAATCACCACTGTTCCCAACAACAGAAGCCAGACATTATCGTCCACAACTTGAGAATAATACATAAAAGCAGGGATGGGCTTCTCCACCGGTACCATAACACACCAGTCCATGTAGTCGAAAATGTTGCTGTAAACGCGATCACTGTTGTAGAGATTGAACGACGGTTCGGTGGATATGTCGAAGGTGCCATTGTCCAGCATCATTTCGACGTCCGTAATAAATGTATTATTCTCATCACCCAAGTTGGGAAACATAATTGAGGCATTGTGTGTATGGGCGAATTCTTGCATAAAGTGTCCCACATGGCCACCCAATCGATAGGTATTATTCACCCGATTGAGGATATATAACTTCGTACTGCCTTTGTTAATATTCAGCCGCAGAGGTTGTCCATATAAATTTTTCACTTGGTCTTTATATAAAATAATTTTAATGGGCCAAGACAGTTCTATTTGGGTCACCTTAAATTGCGGATAAATTTGTATGGTAAAAAGTACTCCTGTGGAGGGCAAAGATTCCTTTACCGCCAAAACATTGATGGCTTTATTGCGCATGCAAAATTTCAATATATTCCCTATGAAGTCATCCTCGGCACTTTGTTTAAATACCAACAATAATCTTGTCTTAACACTTCTTCGCAGGACCAGCCAAAGGGATTCCAACATATGCTTATCCTTTTCTTCATTGCCACTCATTGAAAGAAGGGCCAGTAATTGACGATTGTAAAATGGCCACAGGTATAACGGTGCTTTACCTCTCAGCTGTATCATTGGCAAACCAAATCCTTTGGCCACATCATCCACATTATACAGCTCCACAATGTCGCCAGCTGACATATCCGAATGCCTTGCATAGATTATGGTATGAAAATATTTTTGTTCTCTGGCCGTTTTCAAAATATCCACCAGAGCTAAACTCAAATCATTTTGGACGGAACATAATTGCAGAAAGCCGATAAGGTTTGTAACGTTTGACATTTGTTCGTGTATTGCGAGGAGCTTCCTTGCAAGCAAACTCCTTGGCTAGGCGTTCGCTTTTGCCGATGAGTGTTTTTGTTAATTGTTGTGGGATTGTGAAGTGCTTTGGGGAATCGGTATTTAAACACGTGAAGTATTTATGCCTTGGACATGTTGATGTACGAACTGATGAGCCGGACATGCTAGCCCAAAAAAGTGGATTTTCCAACGGGGAAGTTGTTATTTTTTTAATTGGCCCATTGAATAAAAAGAAAGGTAATGAGGAATTTATTTAATGCGAAATATATGAATACATTTTCACAAAATCGCGGTTAGCAACAATGAACGTGACAATTTTTCAAGACAGTCAACAACGTCGTAGTGTTTGAGGATTAAAAGGGAACTACCTCTCGACCAAGCTTGAATCGGCAATGGATAAGATTAAATAAAATAATGATTTTTTTTCCAAAATTATTGGAAACGAGTAAAAATACAACTAAGTTCGGACCAAACCTTTAATGTCCTCCACCATTTCGAAGGAACTTGCAAAATACCGCTTAAAGGATCGTTATATAGGGGCTATATGCAAACGTGGTACACGTAGACAATTTTTTGTCATAGCCGCAGTACCGATTCTGAACTTAAAATACGAAAATCATATCATCAAAAACCTGAATAAAGGGAGGTACCGTTATATGGGGGCCATACAAAGACAAGGACCTGCATACGTATTTTTTTGTGGTATGGAAAATGGACCATGTAGGTACACATCTTCGTATAGCCCCATATAACGGTACCTCCGGATATGCGATATTTTGATGATTTTAGCGAGATTGTTTACCGGAAATATTTCAAATTTAGTATTTGAAGTTCGTAATTAATACTACAGCCTATGACAGAAAATTGTCTGTGCAGGTCCACATCTTCGTGTAGCCCCAATAAAACGGAACCTCATGATATTCGGTATTTTGATGATTTTAGCGATATTATTTACCGGAATTATTTCAAATTTCGCATTTCTAGTTCGTAATGGATATTACAGCCTGTGTTCGTATAGCCTCCATATAACGGTACCTCCCGATATGCGATATTTTGATGATTTTAGCGACATTATTTACCGGAATTATTTCAAATTTTTTATTTGAAGTTCGTAATGGATACTACAGCCTATGCCAGAAAATTGTCTGTGCAGGCTTATGACAAAAGTTGCGTATACAGGTCCACGTCGTCGTATCGACCCTAATATACGGCTACATTCGCTATTTTTAAGATTTTAACAGAATTTTTAATGGATTTTAGTTTTTGAAAATTGTCAAATTTGTACCAAATGGTGGAGGGTATTCAAAGTTCGGCCTGGCCGAACTTACAGCTTTTTCACTTGTTCGAACTACCAAGTTAGAGATAATTCTGTTCAAAATGTAGTTAAAATTATAAAAATAAAAATTATAAGAAGGTAATATGGGAGATATACGAAAGCGTGTATCTGAACAGCAAATTTTCTGTCATTGGAAGTAGTACCCATTGTAATCTACAAATACTGAATTTGAAATAATTATGGTGAGAAGTATGTCTAAAATCATTCGATACAATTCCGGTGTAAAATGTGATACAAACCATCAAAATACCGAATGTGGAGGGTGCAGTTATATATAGACTATACCTAAACTTGAATCCATATGGACAGTTCTTTTGCTAAAGTTCTTAAAATGCGGACAGAAATGTCCCATTTTAAATACCACTAAATTCTACGGGCCTAAAATGAATTTCAACTGAATTTGAATAAACTCGGAAGCTTGAGTGATTTCTAGAGACGGACAAATATGACTACATTGATATAAAATTTTACGCTGATCAAGAATATACACAACTTGTGGGTTCAAAAATTACTATTTCGAGAAACTACAAACGGAATGAACAACTTATTATACAGGGTGAGATAAAAAAAAAGTGAAACAAAGTCAACCGCCATATTTTTTTCAGTTCTTTTTTTAAATTTTATTGAATTAAAGCAAAAAATTTCGGAAATAGCATCAACATTTAGAAAAAGTTTAGATTTGTTGGAATTGGCACTTTAGCCCGAATTATGGTCTTCAAATGGCCAATGAAACCGTCACACAGTGGTCCAAGATGCCAATCTAGCTGGAAAAAACTCAATTTTTTTATGTTTCAATGTTCACATAATTTGTTTGGTAATCATTAGATAACAGTCCACTGTTCATAACTGTATATCAGTTTTTTTGTTTTTTTTCTAATTTGCTTTGTTATGATGTTTTGGAAATGAACTATTGTATTATCACTGTTGTTTTAGCAGGCCTGTCGATTGCCAGCATCACATTTGAACTGTTCGTAACATCAAAGAAGAAAAAATTTTGTCGTAATTTTTTTTACATTGCATCATGTCAGGTATGTTTAAGCTATATTGTAGATAAATGTCGAATTTAAATGTTCTGTGTGCAAAATAATTGGTAAGAGGAAATATGTGTTTTGTGTAGCAAAATTTAGCAGTTTATGGTTTTTAGAGTAACTTTTAAATAGGATTCCCGTGGATTCCCGTGAAATGAATTGTGTCCTGTTGATCTCTCTATAGCAATGATAATTTGGTATAAAAGATTAAAACGCCTCCCTCAAATATGGGGAAAATCGATTCAGAATTGGATATATTAACTCCCTTTGAAACCAAACTTTAACTGCTCTGAATGTTAATAGGTTGTATGATCTACTTCAAATAAATTATTTTGTTACGGGAGCTCTAGTAAGTATGCATTGTGGTGTAGGGTATCATAAATTCTGCCCCGCCCAACTTTTGACTTTTTTTTTAATTTTTTTACCCTACACCATTACGTTTTGAGGGTATTATAAAATAAAAAATTATTCCAACCCATAGGAAACTATATATGGATCTTCCTTTCTCGCCGAGAGGATTCGATCTAGGTTGCAATTATGGCCCGATCCTCAAAAATTGCATTGTGGTGGAGTTAGTTAGAATGCATCCTATCCTATTGTTGGAGGAGATGATCAAACATATTTGATATTTATGATATTTATAGTTGCCGGTGAACTTATCAATCAAACAGCCCCAGAGTTGTGATTAAATTTAAAAGAAAACAAAATCAAACAATTTTTATTTACATTCTCGTATTCTCTTTATTTTATGCCAAAATGTCCTGCGTCGAAACCAAAGGAACTCGAAAACAAAACAACAGAATGACACAAATGCCATGATAATAATGGAATACATAATAAGTCTTGTATCTTCCACCTTCATGGGCTCGAAACCAGTAATGGGACTATTATCCAGCAAATTAATCCGTTTGAGTTGCACTGATTCCAAAAATGTTAAAAACTTCCAATGACTTAGTAGACCGGACTCTTCAACTTGACCAATCATACGATTAATGTCATCCTCAAATCGCGAGTTGGCTTGCAGTGGAATCATTAAGCCAATCATTTTAACAAAGCAAATATCCGATAGACGATATCTGGGTTTTGTAAAGAATTTCTGCTGTTGCTGGTAGAGCAACCACTGGGCCGAGGGGACTGGATACACGTACCGGGTGTCAAAGTTATTGCGCAGTGTCATGAATTCCTCAAACGATGTTAGGGTAACCACAGATCTGAAGATATGTTCCTGTCCATAGGCCTTTATCATGTTGTATTCATCGTTGTACATCAGCAAACGCATGCCGGTCTCGTGTAGGTCATCAAGATTGGTGATCATTTTGTCTCTTGGCGAGAGGGCATTGAACGTCTGCAGATAGGTGGTGTAGCTGGTATTCATTATGATGCCGGCTATGCATGTTAGCATGTAGAGGGCACTGCGTACCCCTTTGAAATTTGTTTCCATTTTGAATGATTGACCCAAAATTCCACTGAATATATAAATGTTGAAAAAGTTCAGACGCAATCTGGTACCCACAGGGCTTTTTAGCCAAATGGTCAGGGTAATGAGCAAAGACAAAATCACCACTGTTCCCAACAACAGAAGCCAGACATTATCGTCCACAACTTGAGAATAATACATAAAAGCAGGGATGGGCTTCTCCACCGGTACCATAACACACCAGTCCATGTAGTCGAAAATGTTGCTGTAAACGCGATCACTGTTGTAGAGATTGAACGACGGTTCGGTGGATATGTCGAAGGTGCCATTGTCCAGCATCATTTCGACGTCCGTAATAAATGTATTATTCTCATCACCCAAGTTGGGAAACATAATTGAGGCATTGTGTGTATGGGCGAATTCTTGCATAAAGTGTCCCACATGGCCACCCAATCGATAGGTATTATTCACCCGATTGAGGATATATAACTTCGTACTGCCTTTGTTAATATTCAGCCGCAGAGGTTGTCCATATAAATTTTTCACTTGGTCTTTATATAAAATAATTTTAATGGGCCAAGACAGTTCTATTTGGGTCACCTTAAATTGCGGATAAATTTGTATGGTAAAAAGTACTCCTGTGGAGGGCAAAGATTCCTTTACCGCCAAAACATTGATGGCTTTATTGCGCATGCAAAATTTCAATATATTCCCTATGAAGTCATCCTCGGCACTTTGTTTAAATACCAACAATAATCTTGTCTTAACACTTCTTCGCAGGACCAGCCAAAGGGATTCCAACATATGCTTATCCTTTTCTTCATTGCCACTCATTGAAAGAAGGGCCAGTAATTGACGATTGTAAAATGGCCACAGGTATAACGGTGCTTTACCTCTCAGCTGTATCATTGGCAAACCAAATCCTTTGGCCACATCATCCACATTATACAGCTCCACAATGTCGCCAGCTGACATATCCGAATGCCTTGCATAGATTATGGTATGAAAATATTTTTGTTCTCTGGCCGTTTTCAAAATATCCACCAGAGCTAAACTCAAATCATTTTGGACGGAACATAATTGCAGAAAGCCGATAAGGTTTGTAACGTTTGACATTTGTTCGTGTATTGCGAGGAGCTTCCTTGCAAGCAAACTCCTTGGCTAGGCGTTCGCTTTTGCCGATGAGTGTTTTTGTTAATTGTTGTGGGATTGTGAAGTGCTTTGGGGAATCGGTATTTAAACACGTGAAGTATTTATGCCTTGGACATGTTGATGTACGAACTGATGAGCCGGACATGCTAGCCCAAAAAAGTGGATTTTCCAACGGGGAAGTTGTTATTTTTTTAATTGGCCCATTGAATAAAAAGAAAGGTAATGAGGAATTTATTTAATGCGAAATATATGAATACATTTTCACAAAATCGCGGTTAGCAACAATGAACGTGACAATTTTTCAAGACAGTCAACAACGTCGTAGTGTTTGAGGATTAAAAGGGAACTACCTCTCGACCAAGCTTGAATCGGCAATGGATAAGATTAAATAAAATAATGATTTTTTTTCCAAAATTATTGGAAACGAGTAAAAATACAACTAAGTTCGGACCAAACCTTTAATGTCCTCCACCATTTCGAAGGAACTTGCAAAATACCGCTTAAAGGATCGTTATATAGGGGCTATATGCAAACGTGGTACACGTAGACAATTTTTTGTCATAGCCGCAGTACCGATTCTGAACTTAAAATACGAAAATCATATCATCAAAAACCTGAATAAAGGGAGGTACCGTTATATGGGGGCCATACAAAGACAAGGACCTGCATACGTATTTTTTTGTGGTATGGAAAATGGACCATGTAGGTACACATCTTCGTATAGCCCCATATAACGGTACCTCCGGATATGCGATATTTTGATGATTTTAGCGAGATTGTTTACCGGAAATATTTCAAAATTAGTATTTGAAGTTCGTAATTAATACTACAGCCTATGACAGAAAATTGTCTGTGCAGGTCCACATCTTCGTGTAGCCCCAATAAAACGGAACCTCATGATATTCGGTATTTTGATGATTTTAGCGATATTATTTACCGGAATTATTTCAAATTTCGCATTTCTAGTTCGTAATGGATATTACAGCCTGTGTTCGTATAGCCTCCATATAACGGTACCTCCCGATATGCGATATTTTGATGATTTTAGCGACATTATTTACCGGAATTATTTCAAATTTTTTATTTGAAGTTCGTAATGGATACTACAGCCTATGCCAGAAAATTGTCTGTGCAGGCTTATGACAAAAGTTGCGTATACAGGTCCACGTCGTCGTATCGACCCTAATATACGGCTACATTCGCTATTTTTAAGATTTTAACAGAATTTTTAATGGATTTTAGTTTTTGAAAATTGTCAAATTTGTACCAAATGGTGGAGGGTATTCAAAGTTCGGCCTGGCCGAACTTACAGCTTTTTCACTTGTTCGAACTACCAAGTTAGAGATAATTCTGTTCAAAATGTAGTTAAAATTATAAAAATAAATATTATAAGAAGGTAATATGGGAGATATACGAAAGCGTGTATCTGAACAGCAAATTTTCTGTCATTGGAAGTAGTACCCATTGTAATCTACAAATACTGAATTTGAAATAATTATGGTGAGAAGTATGTCTAAAATCATTCGATACAATTCCGGTGTAAAATGTGATACAAACCATCAAAATACCGAATGTGGAGGGTGCAGTTATATATAGACTATACCTAAACTTGAATCCATATGGACAGTTCTTTTGCTAAAGTTCTTAAAATGCGGACAGAAATGTCCCATTTTAAATACCACTAAATTCTACGGGCCTAAAATGAATTTCAACTGAATTTGAATAAACTCGGAAGCTTGAGTGATTTCTAGAGACGGACAAATATGACTACATTGATATAAAATTTTACGCTGATCAAGAATATACACAACTTGTGGGTTCAAAAATTACTATTTCGAGAAACTACAAACGGAATGAACAACTTATTATACAGGGTGAGATAAAAAAAAAGTGAAACAAAGTCAACCGCCATATTTTTTTCAGTTCTTTTTTTAAATTTTATTGAATTAAAGCAAAAAATTTCGGAAATAGCATCAACATTTAGAAAAAGTTTAGATTTGTTGGAATTGGCACTTTAGGCCGAATTATGGTCTTCAAATGGCCAATGAAACCGTCACACAGTGGTCCAAGATGCCAATCTAGCTGGAAAAAACTCAATTTTTTTATGTTTCAATGTTCACATAATTTGTTTGGTAATCATTAGATAACAGTCCACTGTTCATAACTGTATATCAGTTTTTTTGTTTTTTTTCTAATTTGCTTTGTTATGATGTTTTGGAAATGAACTATTGTATTATCACTGTTGTTTTAGCAGGCCTGTCGATTGCCAGCATCACATTTGAACTGTTCGTAACATCAAAGAAGAAAAAATTTTGTCGTAATTTTTTTTACATTGCATCATGTCAGGTATGTTTAAGCTATATTGTAGATAAATGTCGAATTTAAATGTTCTGTGTGCAAAATAATTGGTAAGAGGAAATATGTGTTTTGTGTAGCAAAATTTAGCAGTTTATGGTTTTTAGAGTAACTTTTAAATAGGATTCCCGTGGATTCCCGTGAAATGAATTGTGTCCTGTTGATCTGTGTGGTGTCCACTTTAGATGAAAAAAAGAAATAGCTGCAATTATTGACCGGTAAACTTTTTATATACATATATAGATAACATACCCATAACACGGAGAGAACTATATAATGTGTGGATTGCCGAAATGGAAAGCAAAGAAAGGGCAAAAGCTGTCATTAGTTATTTTTTTGCTAAGAGTGGTTTACAGAAAACTAAAACAGAAGATTATTGCAATAAAGTTGAGTTAGCTGTACGGAGATTAACGTATTCAATTAACGAAAGGTGGATAAAAGCAAAAAGATCAAAGAAATATTTTGAAGACTCTAATAAAATTTGGTTAAATGGAGTATTTTGTCTTCCTTCTGAAAACGTGATTAAAATTCCAGAGGATTTAGGGATCCAACCGTCAACGTCAAATTTTGGTAGACCTCGATCTGATTTTTCAGGTAAATCTGAAAAAGGGAAGCGTTTGGAAGTGTCAACTTTAGTTAGTGAATGTTCACCTGAGAAACTAGTTTTCGCTGCTGGCGTTAGTCTTTATAAGTCTGGCAAGAGGAATGCTGCCGCGATTCTAAAGAACATAAATGAATCTCCAACGAGAGCAACTAAAATTAAAAAAATTGTTAATGCACAATCTAAGGAACCAGTACCATATACAGATGACGAAGCATTACGACTGTTTATCGATGTAAAATATACAAAAGCAAGTTATAATGCGATGCGTGCTGGTGCTAAGATCCGTAACGCGGATATATACCCATCATATCATAGAATTTTAGAAGCTAAAGAAAAGTGCTACCCAAGTAATGGAATAAAGGTATCCGATGTAACAGCAGAAGTGCCTCTGCAGGACTTAGTGGATCACACTGCATGTAGAATTTTAAAGTTACAAAAAGAGGTCATAGAGGAATTCAATTATACGGAATTGACTTTGACGTATAAATGGGGATGTGATGGTAGCAGTGGACACTCAACCTATAAGCAAAACTTTAGTTCAAATGATTCCCGTAAGACAGATGAATATTTGTTTGCAATTTGCTTGGTACCTTTGCAGCTAAAGTACGATAACCATATCATATGGGAAAACCCACGTCCATCATCTACACGTTTTTGCAGGCCAATTAAACTGATTTTTGAAAAGGAAACAAAATCGTTGATTCAAGATGAAACTAATTACATTCAAAATCAAATTGATGCAATAGTGTCAACAGCTTCTAACATTGAAGATAAAACGGTTATTGTTAAACATGTGTTTTATTTAACAATGATTGATGGCAAGGTTTTCTCAATTCTTAGCGATTCCTCTACTCAAAGATGTGGTATTTGTGGAGCAACGCCAACCATTATGAACAAACTGCACGAAATTAAAGCCTTAAATGTAAGGGCCAATCTTTACGAATATGGGTTATCGACATTGCATGCGTGGATAAGATGCCTGGAATGTGTATTGCATATATCTTACAAAATTAAAATTAGAAAATGGCAAGCTCGTAGTGCGTCCGATAAAGATTCACAGAAGAAAAGAAAAGAAGAAATAATTAGCGCTCTGAAATCAGAAATGAATTTGCTTATTGATATTCCTAAGCCTGGAGAAGGAAGCACAAATGACGGCAATACCGCTAGAAAATTTTTTCAGCAACCTTCCTTAGCTTCTCAAATAACAGGTGTAAATGAAAGTTTAATAAAAAGACTAGGAATAATTTTGAGAACTATGTCATCTGGTTATGCAATTAATGTGGAAGCTTTCCGAAAATATGCGATGGATACTGCGGAACTATACGTAGAACTGTATGAATGGTACTATATGCCATCGAGTGTCCACAAAATTTTGATTCACGGCGCAGACATAATTCAAAATGCGGCACTACCGATAGGAATGATGTCGGAGGAAGCACTAGAGTCTCGAAACAAAGATTTTAGATTTATTCGCGAACATCACACTAGAAAAATGGCACGAGAAAAAACAATGGAAGATCTTTTCAATTATTTGCTTCTGTCATCAGATCCATTAATCTCATCTTTTTCAGCAAAGCCATTTGTTAGCTCTCGAAATGAAGAACTATTAGGTGATGAAGATATTTCATTACTTTTAGATCCTTTTATACAGGAAGATGTAGAATAATTTAAATAAATGATTATTATTTTAAATATATATTAATATTCTTATGTTGTTTTGTATATATTAACATTCATATACTTTCAAATGCCATAAAAATTTCCACGACTATTTTACCTACAACGCCCATTTTTGGTACAAAGAATGCTTTCAATACGAAATACATAATTCCAAAATTTCATACTTCTAGCTGCTTCCGAAGAGAAGTTATGACTTTTTTCCAGCTAGATTGGCGTCTTGGACCACTGTGCGTCACACGCTGCCCGAATGTTGCTCTCCGGTATTTTGGCCCATTCCCGGCGAAGTGCTTGCTTGAGGTGATCGACACTTTGGTATTTTTTAGTGCCAACCTTGCTTTCCAAAATACTCCAGACACAATAGTCCAACGGATTGGTATCCAGAGATTTTGGTGGCCATTGTGCGCTGTAAATAAAGCGAGGAGCCGCATTTTGTAACCATTCTTGGGTGGCGCGTGCTGAGTGCGATGCTGCTGAGTCCTCTTGGAATAACCAAGGTCTACGGCCAAAATGCTCAAGGTTTTAACACACCCTCTAGAATATTTTCGCGATAATATTCGGCACTTATTCTGATGCCACGGTCGACTAATACCAGCGGAGGGCGACCATCCGGGCGACTGGAATTTCAATGGCTTTTCCCCGAGCTCATTTTTCAATATTTGTCAAGTGGAATACTTTTTTTTCATGAATAACTTTTTTTCTGAAATAATTCTCACCAAAATGGTTATGTACGCTTGTAAACAATATAATGAGCTGTCACTGGAATAATTGTAACAGCTGTCGGACGAGTCTCTTAGAAATGACAGCAGTCTGAATTTGGTTGCAGTTTTTTAATTTCACCCTGTACTATATATGGAAGAGGGTATAAAAAATACCGAATATCGGGAGGTACAGTTATATGGGGGCTCTGCGAAGTCGTGGACCTGCACAGACAATTTTCTGTATTCATTACGAACTTTTAATACGAAATTTGAAACAATTCCGGTGAATAAATTCGCTAAAATCATCAAAATATCGAATATCGGGAGGAACCGTTAAATGGGGGCTATACTAAAACGTGGACTTACATGGCCTTACCAAAAGTCCTGCAGACATAGCATACATTTGAGTAAAATTTTATCAATCTACTTCAATTCGTTCGGAAGCCACAGTGATTTCCACAGACGGAAGGACTTAGCTAAATCGACATCATGATCAAGAATATACTTTGTGGGATCTAAGATGTATATTTCGAGGTGTTACAAACGGAATGAGAATATACCCTCCATACTATGGTGGAGGGTATAAAAATAATAATAAATAAACCTATTTTGGATAAGACACCCGAAGAGATCTCCCAATATCTATAATTTTCGCAGCGAAACTTGTGTTAGTAAAAATATTGGAATACATTTAACTTGAGTGGTCCGAAATAGTCCGTTTTCACACCAGATCTCGTTAAGGCAGAAATATTAGCGCATGCGAAATTTAAATACAATCGGGCTCCTATTCCAAATTTTATAAAGGCTATAATTATTCCAAATTTTGACTATTTGTGGGGATGTACTTCATAGGGTGTTCCGATATTATCCATTTTCGCATCTGACATAGCACTGATTTGCAAACTTTGCATAAAAATGGATGATCCTTCTTTGTTCTGTGCGGTAGAACATTTTGAAGTTTTGTGGGGAGGATCAGAAGGAGTGATAATGATATTACAAGTGAGAGTTATCGTGTGAACCAGCCGCACCGACGGACACCTTAGATCGACTCTAAATGCCCTGAAATGGCCCTAGGGTCTAAAACCGTTATTTCGAAGAGGCACTTTTTATCCGTATAAAATGAAATATATCTTCTGTAGCCATCTGGCTGAGGGTATAAAAATTTCAAAATACACCATTTGATGGTTACCCATTTACGCAATTGGAAAAGCCCAATTGAAGCATTCAAATTCAATTTGTTTTGGAATAAATCAAAGACACATTTCAAAATTTATTCAACACGATTTACAATATTTATGCTTACAAAAAATCTATACCAAAGAATTTCAACTATCACACATAGCAACGCCATACAATTTAAGCCGAGATACAAAAACATTAACCATTTAATATCTTCTACTTTCATTGGCTCTACGGTTGTCTTCTTGCTGGTGTCGGTCAATTTTATGCGTTTCCTTTGGACAGCCTCCAAAAAGGCCAATTGCTTCCAATGGTTAGTAAGTCCAGCCTGAGCAGATATGCCAATCATTTCGTTGACTGCATCCTCGAAGGGTGAGTTCGCCTGCATGGCTACCATTTGGCCGTACATTTTCAACAAACATATGTCCGATAGGATAAATTTACGTTTTGCAAAGAATTTCTGTTGTTCATCGTATTGGGCCCATTGAACCTCCGGCACGGGGTACAAATAACGAGTATCAAAGCTATCGCGCAATGTATAGAATTCCAGAAATGTAGGTATGACCTTGACAACTTTCAAGTACATATCATAGTCGGCGAATAATTCGTTTGTCATTTTCTTAAATTCATCGTCGTACATCAGTATTTTCTTATTCCTTTGAAGGACATCCTGCAGGGTATTGATGGGTTTTTCTGTGGGTGGACTTGCGTTGAAGCTTTGCAGATATGAGGCGTATGTGGTGTTTATTATGATGCCACCAAGGCAGGTCAGGACATAGAGAATGCTACGCCAACCCAAATAGTTAGGTTCCATTTGATAGGGCTGACCCAACATACCATTGAAAATGTACACGTTGAAGAAGATATTCCAGAGATTTGTAATTTTACCTTCCAACCAATAGGTGAGGGCCAAGGCAGAGGACAATAACATCATTGTGACTAAAATTAACCACAATATGCCAACATCAAATACCATGGCATATAGCATGTAGTCCTGTATTGGACTCGCCGTTGGCACCATAATGCACCATTCTAATAGTGTATAACAGTTACTGTGAGTCCGATCACTTGAATAGTCATTCAGGACAAGTTGCTGTGACATATCAAGAGTCTCATTATCAAGAAACATGTCATACCAAAAGGCGTCGAGGTAGCCGGTGGGAAATGTTATTGTTGCATTTTGAAATCTGGCAAATTCATCAAATAAATGACCCACATGACCACCAAGGAAATAGGTTCCATTCACTTCCTTTAAAATATACGACTTATTGCTGTCCCGTTTTAGATTCATACGTAATGGAGCCTTATGCATATTTCTTACTTGATCTGGATAGAGTTTGGAGAATCCATTTAGTTGTTGAGTCCGCATTTCAAATGAGGGAAATATTCTTGGGGAATAATATTCGGGTAGTTGGGCAATATTGTCTCTAATGGCCACCACATTGACAGCTTTATGGCTGCAACAATATTTTATTATTTCCTCCACATATTCTTCATCTTCTTCCGCTCGAAGGAGTAATAATAATCGGCTTTTCACTAGTCTCCTTAGACTCACCCATAGCGTATCTAGCAGAGATTTATCTGCCCGTTCATCACCATTCATTGGAACCACAGCCAATATTTTTCGATTCATTTTTGGCCAAACATAAAATGTGTTGTTGCCTTTGAGTTGTATCATTGGTAGTCCGAAACGTTTTGCAACCTGATCCACATCATAGCTCTCCAAAAGTAATCTATCTTCATGACAGATATAAATTATCGTATGATAATAGCTCTCTTTCCAAATTTCTCCTAAAATCTCCACTATCTTTAAATTAAATTCATTTGAATTTCTCCATATTTCCAACAATCCGAGCAGTGTTGTCACATTCGTCCAGAGCAACATTATTACACTCTGTCAGACCAAAGGTTTATTTTATACAAAAATACTATTAGAAGCGATGTAACAGTTCATTGTATAAAATGTAATGCTTCACAATTAAGCAATTAACTAATTTCTGATAAATTTTGAAAACAGAAAAATAAAAGACAATGAACTTGTCCAGTTGGTAGAACAAAAGAAAGCTATTTTAAAGGGATTTTAATTTATATTTATCATGCAAACGGTTGGGTTTAATATGGCTTAAAGTTGAAATTGCTCGGCCTGGAACTACATTGAATATTCTTTGCAAGAATGCTGGTAGGGTCGTTACATGGGGCTCATGTTAGATAATATTTGAGCAAAATTTTGTTTGAAAATAGTGTTTGGAGCTTCTTAATATTAAATATACCCCAATATTACAAAAAAACAAGCCAAGCGAAAAATTAGGTTAAGACAAAAAATCAATCAAATCATGGAGTTTTGCTGACGAATGCTACAACAAGGCTCATAAAACACACCTTGCTACAAATCGTTAAAAAAAATAAATAAAAAAACTCGGAAATGTGTACTATGATTGTGTGATCTCCGGACAGGACATCAGATACTGCTCGAAAGTTCCTCTGCCAAATTTTATCGTCATTTCTAAGCCACTCGTCCGACAGCAGGGTAAAATTATTCCAGTGACAGCTCATTATATTATTTACCAGCGTACAAAAGCATTTTGGTGAGAATTTTCCAGAAAAAAATTTATTCGTGATGGAATTCAAGCGTGATAGTGTGATTTCTTTATATTTGACTGGAAAACCACAAGCGACTATCGTTAGAGCATGTGAATAAATCTTTCGTGTCTCGTCCCATCGCTCGTTACCGTGATACTGGTAGCGTAGCCCGACGTCAAGGAAGTGAACGGAAGAAAACATCAACATCAGCAGAAATGATTCGAAAAATAATGAAGCGACTTGAACGAAACCCGCGTCGCAGCGGCCGAAAAATGGCTCGTGAGCTGAACATATCGCAATGTTCCATTCGGTAAATATTAAAAATAAGCCATTGAAATCCCAAAAAGTGCAAGAACTTGCACCGCACAGAAAGAAAATGGACTCAAAAGAGCTAAAGAGTTGCTTCGCTTGGCCGAAAGTGGTAAAATGCCGAATTTGCTTTTCTTCGATGAGAAAAGATTCGTTGTCCAGCAGTTTGTATACAAACAAAATGATCCACTCGTGTTTACTTGCCAAAGAGGTCAGCTGAAAATGTGCACCTTCTGTTGCCCAACAGAACTCAAGCGCCGGCCATGATGATGGTGTGGGCCGCCATAACAGTCGATTGTCGCTCTCCGCTCGAATTAAACGACCGTGGCATCAGAATAAATGCGGAGTATTATCGCGCAAACATTTTGGCCGCAGACCTTGGACATTCCAACTGGACTAAACAACATCGGACTCAGCACGCTCTACCCACTTAATTTCCAGCGCACAATGGCCACTAAAAACTCCGGATATTAATCCGTTGGACTATTGTGTCTAGAGTATTTTGGAAAGCAAGGTTGGCACTAAAAAATACCAAAGTGTCGATCACCCCAAGCAAGCGCTTCCCCGGGAATGGGTTAAAATACCTCAGAGCAAGGTTTGAAGGCCATATTTCGTTCCAACTGGTGACCAATTCGAACAAATCTAAACTTATTCTAAAATTTGATGCTTTTTCCGACATTTTTTTATTTTATTCAATAAAATTAAAAAAAAAAAATGTTTAAATTATGCCATTTGACTTTGTTGCAGTTTTTTTTTATCTTACCCTGTATATATGCACGTAAATCAGGTCTGTTCTTCTCCTTGATTCGTTTTTATTGTTTTTTTTTTTTTTTTTGTTTTGCTTTTCAAATATTTTCGTCTTAGTTTTTGTTTGTTTTATGTTGAAGCCAGTTTGTAAAAGATGAACATATTTCCAAAGAAACCAGTGGAATGCTAAAATACGATTTGTTTTTAAATTTCCCTCTTTCTGCGAAACAGTTGGTAATTTCTCTCGATTTTACAAATTTTCATAGCATTTTCTGGTCTTAGTCAGAGGAGATTTGTTATGATTTTTTAAAAAATACGTATCTTTATCTGAGCTTCGTGCACGCTGAGCCAGTTGGAGTTTCGGGCTTGCTTGTTTTAGCAAAATTTCGAAATTCGTGGTCTCAACCGGAATCTAGAGTAGTCACATATAGATAGTCATAGTCGTACCATAGTTTTCACGACCGGACACCTGCAAGCCGGACGCCAATCACCATAGTACCCGATTGTAACCCGAGCAGCGAAATCATTCACAACTCTAGCGCAATACTCGGTATTTTTTGTGCCAACCTTGCTTTTCATAATGCTCCAGACACATATTCCAACAAATTGGTATCCGGAGATTTTGGTGGCCATTGTGCACTGGGTGGCGCGTGCTGAGTGCGATGGTGCTGAGTCCTGTTGGAATGTCCAAGGTCAGCGGCCAAAATACTTGCATTTCCAAGATTTTCTTACACGCTCCAGAGTATTTTCGCGATCATATTTGGCATTTATTCTGATGCTACGGGCGATTAATACGAGCGAAAAGCGACCGTCGGTTGTTATGGCGGCCCGGCGCTTTAGTTCTGGTGGTCCACCGAAGGTGCACATTTTCAGCTGACCTCTTTGGCTAGTAAACACGAGTGGATCATTTTGTTTGTGTACAAACTACTGGACAACGAATGTTTTCTCATCAGAGAAAACCAAATTCGGCAGTTTGCCACTTTCGCCCAAGCGAAACTACTTTTTAGCTCTTTTGAGTCTATTTTCCTTCTGTTGCGGTGTAAGTTCTTGCGCTTGTAAACAATATAATTGTATACTTTTAATTGATGTCGGATGAGTGGCTTAGAAATGACAGCAGTCTGAAATTGGTTGCAGTTTCCTCATCCCACCCTGTATACTTTGTCCGTATTAAGATATAGCCTTCAATAATGGTATCTGGTGCTTAATGACGAGATTAATAATCTTAAATTTGCAGTGAAAAGGAAAGCCAGAGAGACACTATCACACACAGTTAATGAAGCGGCTCATCAGGCATATTTGAAGTGAATGGTGGCATACATGGGCCCTTCTTTGGGAGGCAAAAATGTCGCTTCCCTGTAGGAAGACGGGTAAATGGCTCTGAAATAATGAAATTTATTTGGAGTCTTGCAATGTTTAAAAATTAAAGGTGTGTTTGTTTTTTGGTGTAAAATTTAAACGTTATATTAACGCTTTCGGTCAAAGAATTCAAATATTATGCAGTTTTCTGGACAAACACACTATGTGCTCTTTATGGCACCTAGCGTGATAATAACAAATTAAATTTTAAAATTTCATACGTGTCCTTTGCAGTTCCCATTTCATACAAGGTATTTGCTATTATTCAATTTTCATCAAATAATAATATATAATACATTTTTGCTGAAATTATTTACCATTATATTGACAGCTATTCCCCGATCACAATTCCGCCACTGCAATTGTTAGTCTAATACAATATTGAAAAGTGCTAGCAGGCTAATTAAACGACGGGATTCAAATGGTAATTTTAATAAATGTGACAACATTGTTGGGATTACTGCAAATATCCTCAAATTCGTATGAATTAAATGTAAAAATTGTGAATATGTTGAGCAAGGTGCGAAAGGAGCGTAATTATCGAACAATAATCTATATGAGTTCGGTAGATGGGGTGCCTGAGGAGGGCTACAATATTGATGAGGTGGCAAGGCTGATGGAAACTCCCATGATACAACTGAAAGGAAATACATCCTTTTATCTTTGGTCAAAATTCAATCGAGAATTGCTGGCTGTGGTGCCAATGAATGGCGATGAGCGTAAGGATAAGTTACTACTAGAGTCACTGTGGAGGAATCTAAGAAAACTTCTAAAGACGAGGTTGCTTTTAATTTTTAAGGCCGCAACAGATGAGGAATATATGGAAGATATCATAAGGTTTTGCTCTAACCACAAGGCAATTAATGTTATGGCAATAAAGGAAGATGTTGCCTCACTGGATCTCTGCTATGTTCCAAACCTTTTCCCCTCTTTTGTGTTGAGAAGCCACAACATGAGTGGGTCCTCAAACTTCAGATTCTATCCAAATCATGTTAGAAATATGCATAAATCTCCCTTACGCCTAAGTCTAAAGAAAGGCAGCAACAAGTCCTATATTTTAAAGGAGGTTAATGGAATCTATTCCCTAGGTGGCCATGTGGGTCATTTCTTCGATGAATTTGCGAGATTTCATAATGCAACAATAACATTTCCTACCGGTTATCATGATGCCTTTGTGTTTGATGCATTCCTCGACAATGACACCCTGGACATGTCGCAGCAACTTGCATTGAATAACTATAAAAGTGATCGTGTTCACAGCGACTGCTATAGCCTAACGGATTGGTGTATTATGGTACCCACCGCCAGTCCAATACCGTATTATATGTTTTATGGCATGATTTTTGATCTCAAAATATTAACTCTCATTCTGGTGACAATTTTCGTTTTGACATTTGCCATAGATCTAACTTTTTGGTTCGAGGGTAAGACCACCAATCCTTGGAATATCCTGTTCAATATTTACACGTTCAATGGTATGCTGGGGCAACCCTATCAAATGGAGGCAAATTATTCCGGCTGGCGTAGTGTTCTCTATGTGTTGACCTGTTTTGGTGGTGTCATAGTTAACACCACCTATGTCACATATCTACAAAGTTTCAATGCCAGTCCACCGACAGAGAGACCCATCAACACCTTGGAAGATGCCCTTGCAAATCCCAAGAAAATTCTAATGTACGAAGATGAATTCAGTAAAATGAACAATGAAATCATCAACGATTATGATTTGTTTGTAAAAATCATTGAAGTTGTTCCAACATTTTTGGAATTTTATACGCTGCGCGATAGCTATGATACCCGTTATTTATATCCAGTTCCAGAGGTACAGTGGTCTCTCTATGAACAACAGCAGGAGTTCTTTGCCAAGCGTAAATTTCGTCTATCCAATATATGCTTGGTAAAGATGTACGGACAAATGGTACCAATGCAAGCGGATTCTCCGTTTGAGGAAGCGGTCAATGAAATGATTGGCATAGCCCATCAAGCCGGCCTCACCAATCATTGGAAACAAATGGCCTTTATGGAGGCCGTTCAAAGGAAACGCATCAATTTGACCGACTCCAGTAGTAAGGTTCGGTTTGAACCCATGGAATTGCAAGATACTAAATGGTTTATGCTGCTATATCTTATATTGAATTCAGTAGCATTTTTGTGTTTTATGTGCGAGATAGTTTTCTACAAACTTAGCAATAAATCCGTAATCATAATTAAAATTTAACAAAATTATAATTTTTACAGTACCATAATTTGTAAATAAAATTTTCCATACTCAAAATAAAGATATTTATACCCTACAACACTATGTGTTGGGGGTATTATAAGTTTGATTGGGCCAAAAATTATGTAACACCACGAAATATTGCAAATATCGAAAATTTTCACAAGGGTAGGGTTGGGCTCAGAAGGGCTAGGCCTATTGTTTTCAAAGATGTCTGCAATATAATAGGGGTTGAAATGGACCAAGAACTAAAAATTTTCCTGATTTTGCAGCCGTTATAAAGATCATAAATAGAAACCAAAGGACACGAAATCTCGCATAAAGTTAGAGTTTAGGACAGCGGGTACAATGGACCACTAATTTTGTGTGAAAAAATACCAGCATTATGTACAGGCGATATCCGAAATACACAAAAGGCGAACTTCTGGATTTTTTATGCTGATTTCGTTGACGAATATCGCCCAATATCACAGACAAGCAAATCATATAGATGGGTCTTAATCTGGGGATTCAGAGGGGCCTCTTGCTTTTGGAGATGATCGCAAAATATTTGGGGGTTCAAATTAACCAAAAACAGAAATGTTCTTCCGATCACACAATTGAAGCCTATCGTCACGCCCGTGAAGAGAGTTGAGGACAGTGAAGAATTCTAGCATTTCCGATGACCATTGGATTATATTTAGCTGTAAAATGGACTACAACAACTAACAGCCCGACGGAATGCAGAAATATTGGGCAAACGTCCCTTGTCAAAATCCTAATTTCAAAAGCGAAATCTTCCAATTTGGATTTGGACATAAGGGGGCTTCTAACATATTTTAGTGTTGTGGGGTATAACATAGTCGGCCCCGCATGACAATAGCCTTTGCTTACTTTTTTTAAATAATTTTTCACAATTGAGGGCGAATATTAATATATTTCGGATGCGATGAAGATTATAAAATACCCTAAAATAAAAACGAATATTACAGAAGACATATATTAATATTGATTGTGTAATTTTAGAATATTTTTCGTGAAATTATGATGAAATATTCGAACAATTTCGAACAAAACAAATTAAAAAGCAGAATGTTCTTTTAAATTCCCTTTTCGAATTTAAAATTATTCAAAAAAATATATATTTATATAAAAACAAGTAAAAGTTGTAAGTTCGGCCGAGACGAACTTTGAATATCATTTGGTACAAATTTGGCAATTTTCAAAAAAATAAAATCCATTAAGAATTATGTTAAAATCTTAAAAATACCGAATGTAGCCATAAATTAGGGTCTATATGACGACGTGGACCTGTATAGGCAACTTTTGACATAAGCATTATAATATTTAAATGCTAAAATTGAAAAAAAGGTACCATAGGGGTTATAAAACGTGGACCTGCACAGACAATTTTCTGGCATAGGCTGTAGTATCCATTACGAACTTCAAATACCAAATTTGAAACCATTCCCGTAAATAATGTCGCTACAATCATCAAAATACCGAATATCGGGGGGTACAGTTATATGGGGGCTATACGAAGACGTGGATCTGCGTGGCCCATTTCCCGTCTGAGGCTGTAGTATCCATTACGAACTTTAAATACCAATTTTGAAACAATTCCGGCAAATAATGTCGCTAAAATCATCATAATACCGAATATCGGGGGGTACTGTTATATGGGGGCTATACGAAGACGTGGATCTGCGTGGCCCATTTCCCGTCTGAGGCTGTAGTATCCATTACGAACTTTAAATACCAATTTTGAAACAATTCCGGTAAATAATGTCGCTAAAATCATCAAGGGTATAAAAAAGAATCCGTTAAAAATGCTGCTGAAATCTTTAAAATACCGACTTGGAGAGTTACCTTTTTTTGGGGTCCATACGAACCCATGGACTCGCTTAGGCAAGTGGTACCAATTTCGAAGGACTTAAATCATCAAAACACCGAATACAGAGAGGTACAGTTATAGGGGGGCTATAATTAAACGTGGACCTACCCAGCCTATTTTCAGTTCTGCAGACGAAACACATATTTGAGTAAGGATTAGGGTAAAGGAAACATTTTTATATAAAAGCATCTGAATTCAAGCATGTTTTACTCTAAACTTCATATACCAGTAAGACCTTTTGCATAATGCAGTTAAGCTTATCAAAAAACCATCAAGTGCGCGAGGCCGTTATATGGGGCCATACCAAAACGAGAGCCTCTATAGACAATTTTATACTTCAAGGATTCAAGGAAATACCAAATTTGAAACAATTATGTGGGTAAATGTGACTAGGATTATCAAAATACCGAATATCGGCGGGAATCGTAATCTGTGCGTTATTTAAAACGTGGAACTAAAATATCAATTTTTATCAAGATATCGAATATCGGCAGGTACCGTTATATGGGGGCTATCCAAAAACGTGGACCTATACATACATCAGAGCTAGAACCCATTATGAGCCACAAATAGCAACTTTTGGACAAATCCATGAAAAAATGTGGGAAAAATCATACAAACTACCGACTATCTTTCTTTCGTTTCGAAGTGCAAATACGAAATTTGAATTTGGTACATATGACTAAATTTAACCTACTAACAAGTACGTCAACCTTGATGAAAATCGGATCAGATATAACTATAGCTCCCATAGATATATTTAATCCGATTTCTTATTTTTTGCATTATTTATTGCATTTACAAAGTTTTATCGATATCGGTTCAGATTTGTTTATAACTCCCATATACATCTTTACCCGATGGTTAATGTAAGTCAGAATTTTATGGATTTTGGCACATACAAGCGAATTTAGCCTGGAAGGAAATATGTACAATTTTTCGAAAATCCGTTCTGATATAGCTATGGTCCCATATACAGGGTGAGATAAAAAACTGCAACAACTAACGCCATAATTTTTACTTTTTTTAATTTTATTGAATGAAACCAAAAAATGTCGGAAATAGTATCAAATTTTAGAATAAGTTTAGATTTGTT
Source organism: Musca domestica (assembly GCF_030504385.1). Taxonomy (NCBI): domain Eukaryota; kingdom Metazoa; phylum Arthropoda; class Insecta; order Diptera; family Muscidae; genus Musca; species Musca domestica. The sequence continues at coordinate 8,005,908 of NW_026712326.1, forward strand.
CAAATTGGCACAAATTATGGCCTTCAAGCGGCCAATGAAACCGTCATATGCTGCTCGAATGTTGCTATGCGGTATTTTGGCCCATTTTCGGCGAAGCGCTTGCTTGAGGTGGTCGACTCTTTGGTATTTTTTGATGCCAACTTTGCTTTCCATATCCGTATCCGTAGATTTTGGTGGCCATTGTACGAGGTGGAAATGAAGCGAGGAACCCCATTTTGTAACCATTCTTGGTGGCGCTTGCTGAGTGCGATAGTGCTGAATCCTGTTGGAATGCCCAAGGTCTGCGGCCAAAATGTTTGCGTGCCCAAGGCTTTAATGCAACCTCCAGAATATTTTCGCAAGAATATTCGGCATTTATTTTGATGCCATGGTCTATTAATACGACCTGAGAGCGACCATCGGTTGTTATGGCGGCGCACACAATCACCATGGCCGGCGTTTGAGTTCTTGTGGCCAACCAAAGATGAACATTTTCAGCTGGCAAGTAAACACGATAATTTTGTTTGTTTACAAATTGCTGGACAACGTATGTTTTCTCATCGGAAAAAACCGTATTCGGCAGTTCACCACTTTCGGCCAAGCGAAGCAACTCTTAAGCTTTTTTGAGTCTATTTTCTTACTGTTGCGGTATAAGTTCTTGTACTTTTTGGAATTTCAATGGCTTTACCCCAAGGTCATTTTTCAATATTTGCCGAATATAAAATTGCAATATGTTCAGCTCACGAGCCATTTTTCGGCCAATATGACGCGGGTTTTGATCAAGTCGTTTATTCTCATTCAAGTACTGTAGTGCTCTAATGACAGCCACTTGTGGTTTTCCAGCCAAGTATAAAGAAATCACACTATCACGCTCGAATTCCATAACGAATACTTTTTTCTGGAAAATTCAAACCAAAATGCTTTGGTACGCTGTTGGACGACAGCTTAGAAATGACAGCAGGCTGAAATTGGTTGTAGTTTTTTCATCTCACCCTGTATATTTACATGAGTTACTTTACAAATTGTGGAGGGTTTTCTTTTTCGAGGTGATTAACTAAAGTGAGACCCATTAGTTGAAGTTAAGTAAAAAATATGTATTTGCACATTATGAAGGTTTTGGTCACATTATCCAACGGAATTAGCTAAAATCTGACATTTGGGATCTCAACTTTGCATAAAAACGTCAATTAGGGGCCATGTTTTCGTATAGACCCAGTGCATCGGCACTACTCTATTTGAGGTATTTTGAAAATTTTTAACAATATACCATTCACGTTTTCGGATACGCCCCTAATAAGTGTTCCGCCTGATTTTGGCTTTGGCTACATTTTATAATTTGGAAAAAACTGCTCGATTATGGTCCACGCGATGCCACCATATATTCTGTATCATAAGGGTTATAACCGTATTCGTCTTTTGATATCAAAAAAGTACTGTAAAATAATATTTGTTTACTTCTTTATATTTTAACAACATTACAGTATTTTAGCTATTTAATTATAATTAATGGTTTTATACTAAGTCCATACCAGATCAATTCAAATATAAAACTTATAGATGCAATGCCAAGCATTATTGCGTACAAGCACATAAACCACTTTGTATCTTCCAATTGCATTGGTTCAAACGTGTCCTTGTGACTAGTATCCGTTAGATTTAAACGTTTTCTTTGTATGGCTTCCAAAAATGCTAATTTCTTCTAGTGGTTTGTAAGACCAGCTTGAGTTGTGATGCCAATCATTTCATTGATGGCTTCTTCGAATATTGAATTGGCCTGCATTGGTATCATGTGTGGCAACATTCTAAAGAAACAGATATCCGATAGACGAAATTTTCGTTTGGTGAAAAAATTCTGATGTTCATCGTATTTTATGATTTTTGGATATATTTCAGATTGAATGAATATTTCATACATTGTTTTGTATTCATCTTCGTACATTAGAATTTTCTTACGATGATGCAGGATATCCTGCAGCGTGTTGATGGGTTTCTCTGTCGGTGGGCTGGCATTGAAACTTTGTAGATATGTCACATAGGTGGTGTTTATCATAATACCTCCGAGACATGTTAACATAAAAAGAATACTGCGCATTCCCGAAAAATGGGGTTCCATTTGGTAAGGCTGATCCAGCATACCATTGAAAATATAAATATTCAAGACTGTGTCCAAAAGATGGGTGGCTTTGCCTTCCAACCAAAAAGTGAAAGCTATGGCCATGACTAGTACCAAAATGGTAGCCTAAATCAGACCCATTATTCGGATATCAAATATAATGCCGTCAAACATGTATTTTGGAATTAAGCTTGCGGTGGGTACCATTATACACCAATCCAGATAGGTATAGCAGTCACTGTAAGCCCGATCACTTTTATAGCTATTAACAGAGAGCTGTTGTGATATGTCTAAGGTGTCATTATCCAGAAATCCATCAGGCGTTTAGATATCCAGTGGGAAATTCAATTGTGGCATTGTGATATTTGGCAAATTCATCAAAAAAGTGACCCACATGTCCACCCAGGAAATATGTGCCATTCACTTCCTTGAGAATGTACGATTTAGTGCTATGGCTTTATAGGCTTAAACGTAATGGAGTTCCGTACATATTTCTCACATGGTTTGGACAGAAGAGTGAATGATTTGGCCCATACACCTTAAGTTTGAAGGATGGAAATATTTTTGGAGAATAAAACTGAGGTAGTTGGAGAATATTGTCTCTTATTGCCACCACATTCACAGCTTTATGGTTACAGCAAAATTTTATAATCTCCTCCAAATAGTTCTCCTTATCTTCCTCTTTGAACAATAAAAGCAGTCTTGTTTTATGCAGCATTCTTAGACTTTTCCATAGGATCTTCAGTAGTTTTTTATCTTCCCCGTCTTCACCACTCATTTCAACCACAGCCACTAACTCTCGATTGGAATTTGGCCACAGATAAAACGACATATTCCCCTCTAGCTGTATCATGGGAATGTTTAACACCTTCGCCACATTGTCCACATCATATCGATCCCCGGCCAACTTATCTCGATGTCTTATATAAATTATGGTATTATAATAACGTTCCTTCCGGATGTCTCTCAAAATATCCACTATCGCAGCACTGAGCTGCTCCTGAAGTATCCATATCGGCAGTAAACCAAAAACTGTTGTAACGTTTGACACAACCACCATTGTTCGAGCCATCCTTGTTTCACAAACAAAGTATTTGTTAATGGCATTTTCAAACACTTTTTTCTGGTGTCCTGTAATACAACGGTTTATCACATTTGGGAAATCGCCTAAGTGTAAAAGGGAATGATAAATTATTTTTAATTTCATATGCAAGTCTAATGGATAAATGGTTGGTAAGCGGAAATTATTGGAATGAAAGAAAATTGTTATACAATGTATGAACAAAAGACAACGATGTAATGTGAAAATACGCAGAGAATTTAAAATGATGTTTTAACATGCAATGTTTAATTATTATTTCCGCTTTAGAAAATTAATTTGTTACCCTTAATTTTTCTACAAATTGATTACAGCATTTAGAGAAGTCGGTTTGGATATTTTAGAATTCCACAAATTTCAAAATATTTGGAGAAAACGTTGTATGTGAAATCATTTGTTGTAAGAGATGGGAAATAACATTTTTATACCCTACAACACTATGTGTTGGGGGTATTATAAGTTTGATTGGGCCAGAATTTATGTAACACCTCGAAATATTGGTTTCCCATATGGGAAAGTATATATGGATCTTCCTAGCTCGCCGAGCTGAGTCGATCTAGCTATGTATGTCCGTCCGTCCGTCTGTCCGTCTGTCCATGTTAATTTGTAATCACTCTACAGGTCGCAATTATGGTCCGATCTTCACGAAATTTAAAATGGAGGTGGGGCTAGGGTCAGAATAGAACCCTATTTCTTTTGGAGATGATCACATAATATTTAGGGGTCGAAATGGACCAAATACTGAAAAAATATCGGATTTTGCAGTAGCTATACAGGTTGCAATTATAGACCAATCGACGCGGAATTTCGTATGTAGCTAGAGTTTAGGACGGGGAAGAAGCCTACCAATTAGGGTGGTCATCGGATAATATTTAGCGGGTAAAATAGACCATATATTTTGTGTTGAAAAAATTCAAAATTTTTCATTAAACCGCGAATATTTTAAATCCCGGCGAAATCACGAAGCCATGACAAGGTTACTTCTGACCTTTACATTGATGTTAACATTCAACAAATCGGATATATAGCAAAATATGTGCGATATATATGTCTATCAAAGAAGTTATGCTTGAAAGATCTCTTATATGTCGAGAACGGGTGAACTGATTTCGACAGTTCTCATTAATTCAGAATGGCCTCTTGGCAGGAAACAAAAAACGTCTAAAAAAATTGCATAAAAATATCTCATTAAAGATGAAAATATTGATTTTGTAAAATTTTCTCATATTTTTTCAATTTTGTCATATTTTTGGCATATTTTCATTTTGAATTAAACATTTGGTAATATTTCTACAGCTAACAAAACTAAGTAGTTAGGATATCAGGATATCATATACAGATCGCATTTATGGCCCGATCCTTACGAAATTTTGCATGGGGATAAGATGAGGGTCAGAATAGAAGCCTACTCTTTTTGGAGATGATCGCCATATATTTAGGGGTTGAAATGGACCAAAAAGCTGCAAAATTGTCAGCAGGTCGTAATTATCGCCCGATCCTCACGCACATTTGAATGGGGGTTACCGGGCATTGCAAAAGCCAAGCAGTTTTGGATGGCCATCCAAAAATATTCAATGTGTAAAGGAGTTTGCCAACTTTTGTAGACAAAATAGGAAAATGACCATTCCAGTGACTTTTCGGAGAATTCACAAATACAGGAATATTTGAAGAATATAGTAAAATGGCTGTATCTCATATAGATGTGTTTCAGTCAAAAACCAATAATAAATGTTAATCTTTTGCCACTTCTGAGAGATTATAGGTCTTGGGGAAATATTGGTTCCAGATCTAGGAAGACCATTTACGTGCAACATCTACCAATAAATTGGAAATGAGCAAATTAGTTTAAGTTGCTATTATTCGAAAATTAGAGAACGAAACCTGATGGTTTTCTTTTATTATTTGTCACAATATCTTGTGGAATTCTTTCGAGTATCTCGCCTATATAAACCGTATCGTTTATTGTAGTGTTGTAGGGTATTCAACGGTCGGCCCCGCTCGAGTGTAGCCTTTGCTTACTTGTTTTTAAATGTCATTAAATAAAATATAAAAAAAACTGCACCGAAGAGTCTCTAAAATCGTCAAAATACCGAATATCGGGGTGTACCATTATATGGGGGCTATACGAAGACGTGGACCTACATGGACCTACATGGACCATTTTCTGTCTTAGGCCGTAGTATCCATTACGAACTTTAAATACCAATTATAAAACAATTCCGATAAATAATGTCGCTAACATCATAAAAATACCGAATATCTGGGGGGTACCGTTATATGGGGGCTATACGAAGACGTGGACCTGCACAGACAATTTTCTGTCTTAGGCTGTAGTATCCATTTCGAACTTCAAATGCCAAATTTGAAACAATCCCGGTAATTAATGTCGCTAAAATCATCAAATACCGAATACCCCCCGATATTCGATATTTTTGATGATTTTAGCGACATTATTTAGCGGAATCGTTCCAAATTCGGTATTTGAAGTTGGTAATAGATACTGCAGCATAAAACAGAAAATGGGCCATATAGGTCCACGTCTTCATATAGGCCCCATATACCGTACCCCCGATATTCGGTATTTTGATGATTTTAGCGACATTATTTACCGGGATTGTTTCAAATTTCGCATGTGAAGTTCGTAATGGATACTTCAACCTATGCCTGAAAATTGTCTGTGCAGGCCCGGCCGAACTTACAGCTTTTTTACTTGTTTGTTTTTAATTTTATTGAATGAAAACAAAAAATTTCGGAAATAGCCTCAAATTTTAGAATAAGTTTAGATTTGTTCGAATTGGTCACTTTGTCACGAATTATGGCATTCACAGGCCAATGAAACCATTAACGCTGCCCGAATGTTGCTCTGCAGTATTTTTGCCCATTCCCGGCGAAGCGCTTGCTTGAGGTGATCGATGCTTTGGTATTTTTTAGTGCCAACCTTGCTTTCCAGACACAATAGTCTTACGGAGTGGTATCCGAAGATTTTGGCGGCCATTGCGCGCTGGAGATGAAGAGAGGAACCTCATTTTGTAACCATTCTTGGGTGGCGCGTGCTAAGTGCCATTGTGCTGAGTCCTGTAGGAATAATAATAATAATAATAATAATAATAATAATAATAATAATAATAATAATAATAATAATAATAATAATAATAATAATAATAATAATAATAATAATAATAATAATAATAATAATAATAATAATAATAATAATAATAATAATAATAATAATAATAATAATAATAATAATAATAATAATAATAATAATAATAATAATAATAATAATAATAATAATAATAATAATAATAATAATGATAATAATAATAATAATAATAATAATAATAATAATAATAATAATAATAATAATAATAATAATAATAATAATAATAATAATAATAATAATAATAATAATAATAATAATAATATAATAATAATAATAATAATAATAATAATAATAATAATAATAATAATAATAATAATAATAATATAATAATAATAATAATAATAATAATAATAATAATAATAATAATAATAATAATAATAATAATAATAATAATAATAATAATAATAATAATAATTCGGTTGCATTTTGCGGCATAGAAAACACGCAAACAAAACATGAGTCACTGTTTGATTGATGACCCACAGGCATAATTGGGTTACTTTCCTTCGAAAATGAGGAAGAAGTGGCCGTTATATTAAGAGGTGGGCATAAATAAATTGTTAGACAATTTGGATTCTATAAGAAAACGTGGCTCATTTCATCAATATCGTAATAAATTGAAGACAATACGTCAAATAATAACGTCATTGAATAGAGCGAAAATTTTATATTTGTCAACAGAATATCCCTCATTTACTCAAAGAGATTTTAGGAGTTGTGCCACTATTCCTTTTATCTCTTTTTTCTAAGAATCTTACTCTACCTTTTCATCAGATTTTTGTGTTCACCTGAGGAGTTGCAGATTTTTATACCCAACACCATATAGTGGTGAGGGTATTATAATTCTTGCTTTTGTTTGTAACATGGAAAAGGAAGTAAGTAAGTTACTTTTGAGGATCATTATATAATCACTTTCTAAGTCGATTTATGCATCTCAGTCCATCTGTCCGTCCGTGTATTTTTGTGCAAAACTGCAGGTCGCATTTATTATGCGATTGAGATGAAATTTGTAAAACAAAATTTGATTGGCCTAAGGACGAACCCTATTGAAATTTGTGCGAATCGGTTCAAAGTTAGATATAACCACTTTAGCCGATTATTCGTTAATTGTGCAGCAAATTGTCAATATCAGTTCAATAACCTAAATTTGGCAATTCCGACTGAATTCATCCTAGAAACAAGTACTTCAAATAGGGTGAGATAAAAAACTGCAACAAAGTCAAACGCTATAATTTTTACATTTTTTTTAAATTTTATTGAATGAAAGCAAAAAAATCGGAAATATCATCTTATATTAGAATAAATTTAGATTTAATCGAATTGGTCACCTTTGGCACGAATTAGGGCCTTCAAACGGTGATCGACACTTTGGTAATTTTAGTGCCAACCTTTTCCAACGGATTGGTTTCCGGAGATTTTGGTGGCCATTGTGCGCTGGAAATGTTTGCGTGCCCAAAGCTTTAATACACCCTCCAGAATATGTTCGCCATAATATTCGGCATTTATTTGGATACCACGGTCGATTAATACGAGCGAAGAGCGACTATCGGCTGTTATGGGGGCCGCCACCTTCACCATGCACAGCGCTTGAGTTCTGGTGGTCAACCGAAGGTGCACAATTTTAGCTGACCTCTTTGGCAAGTAAACAAGATAATTTGGTTTGTTCACAAACTGTTGGACAATGAATGTTTTCTCATCGGAGAAAACCAAATTCGGCAGTTCACCACTTTCGGCCAAGCGAAGCAACTCTTTAGCTCTTTTGAGTCTATTGTCTTTCTGTGTAAGTTCTTGCAATTTTTGGAATTTCAATGACTTAACCCCGAGCTCATTTTTCAATATTTGCCGATTGGAATATTGCGATATGTTCAGCTCACGAGCCGGTGAGGATCGCATAATAAGTGCAGCCAGAATGGCTTCAAAATTACATATACGAAAACGAATATAAATATCGATGCATTACACTTTTGTTTAACTATTTCATGCATATACATCAATTAGTTACAATTATTGTTTTACATTTGACTTACAGCCATATAAAATTAAAGCTACTGTTTAATTATACAACGTATTGCTTCTTGTTCTATGCAAATTTGCAATCATATTTTTTCGTAATGTCAACATAAAGCGAAGTGTGTCAAAAGTGCAATGTAATTAAAATGCATTTAATTTTGACAGTTTATAAAATATGGCACATGTTTAGCCATGGAGTAGCTGCCCGCAAGTGGCCTACTGTATATATGATTTGGCCACAGCTTCATTCTTTTGCAGGTGGTGCCAAATAATTTGTATTAACTTTAGTTTTAAAGTAATAACAACAAAATATACATATTTTTTGATAACTCCAATATTTCAGATATAAACTGGTTATTATTATTATTTTTTTTCTTACATATCTTGTTTATGGATTTTCTCCAAGTCCAAAAAGCTGTTGACTATCTCAATAAAATATCGATTAATCTTGGTTCAAGATTTATGCGACAAAATATTTGAATTAATTAAAATAAATGCTTTATGCCTTATGGGTTTTTTGATCTTGGCTGGGAGATATGAGATTGTATTTTTTTTCTTAACAAAAGAAACAAAATTTTGAAAACAAAGGCTAGGAAGTGTTGCTGACATCGATTTAAAGTGTGGCAGCATATTGGTGTATCGATGTAAATTGATAAAATATAATTTACAATAACGAAAAAATTAAATATTGTAAATATTTCAATCTTATCTTCAAAGAGTCATTATCTGCCATGATTTCCGATATGTTATTGGGTATTTTAGTTTAATTATGTTAGGTATATGAGAAATATGTTATAATCACAAAATTAACGCGATAACCTCCATACAGTATGTTATGCGCAGTAACAATTCCAATGACCACTTCTTCCCTGCAAAATGTCTGAAATATTGTAATAATCTTTTTGTAATAACCTTTTAAATCTACTTCTGCTTAAAAAGATATACATAGCACTTAACAGTTAAATCCAACACGTCCTTTTTGTACAAAAAATTTAAATATTTAATTTGTATACGTTTGCTGAATATCAGGCAACCTGCCCACACTAATTGCTTGGTCGGCTACTTCTATTGTAAATTGTTGCACACTTTTCAACGCATGCGTAGCAATGTTGTAATGTTTGTTATTTTATACACACTTCATATATTTATAATTTGTATATTTTACCATTTAAAACCTACTAATGCTACTCTCCAAGTATATATGTCGTATGCTAAAAGAGTTGTTGAATTAGATTTTTATCATCAGCCGTTAGTAGATAACAACCCTCCAAAAATATAAATAAAATATCACGTTGATACAGCAAAACCTCACACGTTTAGCTGCTGATATTTTAAGATATTAGATAATATAATACTTTTCATACCCTACACCACATAGATGTAAGGGTATTATGTCTTTGTGCATTTTTTTGTAACATGGAGAAGGAAGCGAGATAGACACATAGTAACTTTTGAGGATCTTTGTTGAAACATTTTCAGAGTCGCCTCTCCATGTATATTTGTGAACAAAAAACAATATTTGTTTGGGCCAAGGACGAACCCTATTGAAATTGGTAAGAATTGGTTCAAATTTAGATAAATCTCCCATATATATTAACTTTGTCATTCCGTTTGTAACTCCTCAAAATATTCATAATAGACCCTACAAAGTATATATATTCTGGATCAGAGTAAAATTCTTAGACGATCTAGCGATGTCCTTCTGTCTGTTGTAATCACGCTATCTCCCGAACGCATACATGCATAGTTACCAGTAGGCAGGTTAAGTTCGTAAATGAGTCATGTCGGCCCACGTTTTCGTATAGCCCTCATATATCGGTACCTCCCGGTATTCGGTATTTTCATGATTTTAACGACATTATTTACCGGAATTATTTAAAATTTCGTATATGAAGTTCGTAATAGGAACTACAGCCTATGACAAAAATTATTGTATGCAGGTCCACGTCTTCGTATAGCCCCCATATAACGGTACCTCCCGATATTCGGTATTTTGACGATTTTAGTGACATTATTCACCGAAATTGTTTCAAATTTCGTACCGGAAGATCCTAATGAAAACTATAGCCTATGAAAAAAATGTTTGTTTGCAGGTCCAAGTCGTCCTATAGCCCCCATATAACGGTACATACAGATAGTCGGTATTTTAACGATTTCAGCAACATTATTTACCGGAATCGTTTCAAATTACGTACCGGAAGATACCCATATACGGTACCTCCCGATACTCCGTATTTTCGTGATTTTTGCGACATTATTCACCGTAATTGTAACAAATTTCGTATTTGAAGTTCGTAATGGACACTATAGCCTATGGCAAAAAATTTCGTTTACAGGTCTACGTCTTCGTATAGTTCCCATATAACGGTTTTCATTTGAGTGGTAGTTTTCGTATTTTTTTTCGAAATTTTTCAATTTCCTTCGAAATGGTGGAGGGTATTAAAAGTTCGGCCCGGCCGAACTTACTTTCTTTTTTACTTGTTAATTTTTTATATCAGCCCAAATGAACTGAATCTTAGCAATTCTTACTGAAATTATCCTAGGAACAAGTACATCAAATCGGTTCAGATATAGCTACAGCTCCCATATATATGTTTTATCCACGATAATAATCTTCGGTACGAGATACAGCTCAGAAATATTTTTTTAATTTTTTTTCAAAATAGGTTCAGATATCCAATAAATATCTTCTTCAGATTTTAGGTTAGTTTTTCTCCAAAATTTTGGCACTTATGACGGAATTCGGCCTAAAAGCAAATGCTTCAAATTTCGGTGAAAACCAGTTTATGTATAGCCTTACAGTACGTTTATATATAAATGGGTTAACCCACTGGATTTGGATTAAAATTGTCATATCCATTACTCACACTTCAAATAAATCCTCTCTTTGTAGGTTAACCCTACAAAAAGTTCTAACGTAAACATGGCATTAGCTACCAAAAATATATTTCATCCGATTTGGTGTTAAAGGCCCTCACATGTGTAATGTGCACTCCACAACAATGGCAATTGAAACCCGGCATCAGATAGTGCTCGAAAATACCTCTGCCAATTTTACGAGATCGGTTCAGGTTTTTATATAGCTTTGATATACATATTCATCCGATTTTATGGTTTTTGCTCACCATATATGAAATATCAGCCCAAATTGAGTAGATTTTTTCATATTCAACGGAATTTTGGTTAAACTCGGTCCAGTATATATATATATATATATATATATATATATATATATATAACCCTTATCGAAGTCATATCAACAGCAATGTTATTTTGTTCATATTTGGTATGATATACTTCTCAGAAATTCCCAATATAAACATTTTTTGTAAGGGGTGCTCTTCTAAATACGTATAGTGGCATAGGGTATCATATAGTCGGCCCCGCCCGACTTTCACGTATGCTTACTGGCTTAACGCGCTAAACATAAATACTCAAAATATAAATGATTTTTAAGCTATATTTTAGTTTTAATAAACCGTTATAACAAAAGCTATGATTAGGTAATATGATCAGCAGCTTAATGTCAAAATACAGTTGATTCGGTCGATATATAATTAGTATCTCACGAATATCTCACACCATATATGGTAGAGCTATCTATATATGTTTAGGGCTATCTATATATGGTATGTTTATAGGCAATTAATGTAAAGTAAATTATACAAACAATGATCGATACTATGAAATCGGATTGAAATAACATATGGAAGCTATATCCTAATTGTACCCTCAGCCATATGACTACAGGGGGTATATATCATTTGATATAGCCAAAACGTGCCTTATCGAAATAACGGTTTGAGACCGTTAAAAAGATGTAAGTTCGGCCGGGCCGAATTTTGAATACCCTACACCATTTGGAACGAATTTGGCAATTCTCAAAAACAATAAAATCCGTTAAAAATTCTGTTAAAATCTTAAAAATACCAAACGTAGCTATTATATTAGGGTCTATACGACGACGTGGACCTGCATAGGTCCAATATTTGTCACAAGCCATTACAATATTCAAATGCGCAACTTAAAAAAAAATCGTTAATAATGTAGATAAAATCATCAAAATATCGAATATCGGGAGGTATTATACGAAGACGTGGACCTGCACAGACAACAATTGCGGTGAATAATGTCGCTAAAATCATGAAAATACCGAATATCGGGAAGTACCGTTATATGAGGGCTATTTTCAATACCAAAAGTCATGCAGACATAACAAATATTTGTGTTAAATTTTATCAATCTACTTCAATTCGTTCGGAAGCTAGTGTGATTTCCACAGACGGATAGACGGACGGACATCGCTAAATCGAGGTAGAATTTTATGCTGATCAAGAATATATATATACAGGGTTGCCCATATTTGACGGACCCATCTGGCAACGCCATAACTTTTGACAGAGATGTCACATCGCTTAATGAAATACCATGTTTGAAGTGTCAGTCCAAGCAGATTTTTACCATGAACCAATACACGCCACGCGAGCGCTTTGAAATAGTTGAAATTTACATTCAACAGAAGAAGTCAATTGTGAAAACTCAACGTGCTTTTAAAACATTAAAAATGTGAGAAGTGCGCCTTCTAAGAACACCATTAAGCGTTTATACGAAAAATTTTCGACTGGTAGGGCTCTTTCTAATCCGAAGAGGGCATATAAAAGTCGAACAAGGCGATCGGCCGAGAATATCGCTGCCGTACGAGCCAGTGTCGAGAGGTCCCCAAGAACATCCCAAAAACGCCGTTCTCAGCAGTTGGGCATGGCTCGGTCCACTTTATTCGCATTGATTTGCATTTGTTCCCGTACAAAATTCAATTGACGCAAAGAATGTTGCCTGCGGACAAGCCTCGTCGATTGGAATGGGCCCAAAGAGTCATGGGTCCGTCGAATATGGGCAACCCTGTACTTTGTGGGGTCTAAAATGTGTATTTTACAAACGGAATGACAAACTTTATATACCCTCCATACTATGGTGGAGGGTATAAAAAGAATTGAAATTTTTCAATGATGCTTGGAATTATTTTATGCCGAGTTGACCTCTCATAGCACATTTTTTGTAATCCACTGCAAATTTGTATTTCTACACGTTAAAATCAATATCGCCTATTAAAAAAAAAATCAAAATTGTGCTGATTTGGACGAGAAATTGCGATGTCAGTATCAGTACAATTTTCAGCTTATTGACATCTTACTGAAATTTTTCTGCGTTGGGAATATCTCGTTAACAATTGCAGTCGATCACAACTCAGCATAATTTTATTTCTTCGAAATTCGCAATTTTTAAACGCAAAATAATATGAGATATAGGAAGAAATTAAACTTTCATTTTATGGTGGAAGTGTATCATTTTAAGTTTACTGAAAGAGGAGTTAAATTCACTTGGAAGGAATAGCAAAATTTTTTGGGATGAAATCGCACATGATTCGGTGTATTATTTTTATAACCATTTAAATTTCTTCCGCAACTTCTCGAAATATTCATTAGATGTTTGAATTTCATATTAGGTCTAAGGTGATTGGTATTAAAAATAGGTCATAAGAGTCCACTTCTGGGTATAGCCACCATATATCGGCACCTCCTGGTATTCGGTGTTTTGACCTATAATTTAACATTTAGGGGTCTTTGTATTACTTTACTAAGAAACAAGTATTATTACATTATTATCCTCATCTTTTTATTTAGCATAATAAATTAACTACTCCAATCATTTATTTGCTACTCAATCTCAGCATACTTCCATCTGATCACATCTGTATATAAGATGCGTAAATTATTTAAACATTTGTCCTCCTCACAGCCGATATGCAAATCAAATTTATTTTGACTGCAAATTTATAAAAAGTCATCAAACTGCAGACAAGTTTTCGGTGGTTTTACTGACTAGCGGACAGACAAGTGGACAACTCTGATGATGATGGTGTTGGTGGTGGGACGGACATCTTAATGTAAAAATAATAAATAAATAACATATTCGGCGAAAACATGTTGAGAAAATTATTTGTGATATGTTTGACTATGTCAGCAGTAATTCATTGTATTATTTACAAGAATATTTAAAATATGAATGATTTATTTGCGTAATAAATTGTGCGTAGATGCAACGTATAGTGTCGAATAAAAAATCCGGTATTGTTGAAGAAGCGAACAATATTTGATACTTGCCAACGGAGTGGTCAGATATATATCGGGCTCGATCTGCTTGAAGCTAACTGATACGAACTTCGGTCATATGAGTCTAAGGAACCTAAAACTGAAAACAATGGGTTCCCCTAAAGCGATTCACATTCCGTCGTGACATATCGGCAGTGAGATATAGTATAGCAAAGAATACAACAAACATAAATGGATCCAACTCTAACCAATCTACGCAGTATGCTATACTTCTAACGAAACTACAAAGAGGATAATAAGGAAATGCTTGTCTTTAAATGTTTCCATATTTGAATTAGTCAAACCAAACAGCACAAAACCTCTTTTGGGGCATCACTAGTGATGGTTATGCTAGTTCTTTTTCAATATTTCGAGTTAGGCACTTGTATACCCCACACCACAAGGTGGTCAGGGTATTCGTTTGTAACAGGCAAAAGGAAACGAGATAGACCCATAGTTCCTTTTGATGATCATAGAATCATATTCTGAGTCGATTTATGCATGTCCGTCCGTCTGTCCATGTATTTTTTTATTTATTGGCCTATACAAATGAAATTTTGCACAAATCATTTGTTTGGCCCAAGGACGAACCCTATTGAAATAATCGGTCAAAATTTAGATATAGCTCCCATATATATCTTCGTCCGATTTGCCTTTTATTGTGCACCAAATTTGTAATATTAGTCCGAATAGTATGGAATTTTGCACATACAACCAAATTAGGCCTGAAAATAAGTATGCCAAATTTGATCGAAATCGGTTCAGATATAGCTATAGCTCCCATATATATTGTTCATCCGATTTGTTATTTTTGTCCTCCGCAGACGTAATATGCACTCTGTAACAACAATATTCAGGGAAATATATCAAATACAGCTCAGAAATACATTTGCTAAATTTTATCGAGATCGGCTCCGATTTGGATATAGCTCTCACATATATTTTTATCCGATTTCAAATTAATTGTGCACCAAATGGGCAATGCAAGTCCGAATTTAAAAGATACAAATGCTTCGGCATATTTAGTCCTTTGAACTTTAAATTATAATTATAATCATAGCGTGTATGATTGAATTCTCACATAAAAACTTTTAATTGTTATGCGGAGCTCTACTAAATTAGCAAAGTGGTGTAGGGTATCATAAAGTCGACCCGCCCGACTTTAAGACTTTCTTTACTGGTTATTACTCAGAATGTACACTTTGTCTAGTTTGACGAAATTTTCTGACTTTCATGTTTTTCCATACCATGAAAGGAACAGTGCCTTAATATCCAATTTCAGAATTTAAGCTCTATGCCTTCACCCTTCAATTAAATCTACGTCTGTCTTTCCATCAAAAAAATTAAGAACCTTAATACAATAAATATTAACTTTACAGCAAACTGTAAAGAGAGGTAAAGTTCTACTTTCCATGGCATCCCTTGGTACTCTCAATCTTTTTTCCATAATACTGAAAAAAGTGTTTAGATTACGTAAAAAGGAAAACATTAAACTTTCTTTTTATGGTGGAAGTGTATAATTTTAACTTTACTGAAAGATGGAAGGAATTGCAAAATTTATTCGGATGGAATTGCACATGATACGGAGTATTATTTTTGTAACCATTTAAATTTCTTCCGCAACTTCTCGAAATATTCATTAGACGTTTGAATTTCATATTATGTAGGAGGTATATCAAATAGCAAAAATTTTTATTTGACAATTTTTTACAGGAAGTTGTATTGAGAATCCAAAATGCCAAATTACATCAAAATCTGCCAAATTACGTAAAAAAATAATAATGCCAAAATTCCTCAAATCGGTGGTAGGGTTCTATGGGAGTTATATTAAAAACATGTTCTATGTTGGCAATTTTTGGCAAGTCATGCTTTTACCCTATCCCAAACAAAAATATTAAATTTCAGCAAAATCGATTCAAAACAACCTTTAAAAGCCCTTCAAAGAATTCGGGTAGAGTTCTACGGGGGCTATGTCATATAACTATTTTGCAAGGACAGCAGGTATCTATTAGGAACACCAAATGTCAAATTTCAGTCTGTTTTAAATAAAAATGTTCCTAAAGTTTTTAGAATTTTTTATAAAGGGTGGTACTGTTATATTGGGAATCTGCCTAAACGTGGACCGATATTCAAAATTTTCTTATTACATTAATTTTTATTCGGTATGAAGTTACAACTAAACAGGTCAATTAGTTGTATAGAAACATTTTTGTTATAATGACCCATATATGTGGGACAAAAACATGTAATCGAAAACAAGCTAAGCGAGTAAGGAAAGATCAAAAGTCAGAAGAAGCCGACTATATGATACCTACACCACTATGTATATTCAGTAGAGCTCCCGTAACAAAAAAGTTTATTTTGGGAATTTATGTGAAGTATATCATATCAACTATGAACCTTATTTATTTGCGAATTATGGGTCTAGATTAGCCACAATTTTGGAACTATATCGAACTCTGAATCGATTTTTATCAAATTTGACGTAGGTTTTTGTACCTCTAGTACCAAACAATATTACTGTATAGTGCATGATATGACTTCGATAAGAGTTATATAAAAACATATTTATTGGAGCACTAGATTTACAGTACCGAGTTTTACCAAATGGAAATATTCGGTTGAATATGAAAAAAATCTATCCAATTTGGGCAGATATTACATATATGGTAGACAATAGCCGTAAAATCGAATGAAGATGTATATCGAAGCTATATAAAAATCTGAACCGATCTCGATAAAATTGTCCGGTATAAAATATTATTGTTGTGGAGTGCATATTACGCAAATCGGATGAAACGTATATTTGGGACCTATAGCTATATCTGAACCGATTTTCACAAAGTTATATGTACTTGCTTCTAGAGTGAATTCGGTCGGATGTGCCAAAATTCAGTCTATTTGGGATGAAATTAGCCATTTGGTGAACAATATCCTGAAATCGGATAAAGATATATGTGGAAGCTATATTAAAATCTGAACTGATCTTGACGAAATTTTAGGCTCTTATTTCTGAGCTACATCTGATATCATTGTTGATCAAAGATCATTGTTATGAAGTGCATATTACGCGTGTGAGGGAATTAAAACCCCAAATCGGATGAAACATATGTATGGGAGCTATAGCTACATCTGAACCGATTTTCGGATGTGCCAAAATTAAGGTTATTAACTCGAAATCGGCTAAAGATACATAACGGAACCATATCTAAATTTGAACCGATTCTCACCATTTCCAGTACCGTTTTTCCTTGGGCCAAACAAATATTGTTTGAAAAATTTAATCTCAATCGGATAATAAATGCGAGCTGACGCACAGACATAAGTACTGACATGCATAAATAGACTCAGAAAGTGATTCTATGAAGATCCTCAAAAGTAATTATGGGTCTATCTCGCTTCCTTCTCCTATGCAACTCTTTTCGTAGGAGATACCGAACTTAATCAAGTATAAATGTTACAACGAGGCCGATTCGGACTATATTGACTACTTCCTTCACTTTACATGAGACACGTGATCATTTTCGGAAAATATTGAAATATGTGTGAGGTTCCAGATACAGTTGACTGAAGTGTTCCACTTCATCTTATACTGGTAACAATATTGGTATGTGCAAAATTTTAAGAAAGTCAGGCATCTGTTACCAGTTTTATGGGAATAATTGTTAAGAAAAATGTAAGCTTTTGTAGGGGATGTAGAGATGGAATGAACCAATAAATTGCATATTCACCTCAGATTTCTGGTTGAGAGAAGTATTTAGATATACCAAATTTCAATAGTATCGCTGACTGGAACTTGCGAGAGATATAAGTATTTAAAATTGTGATCTTAACTCAAATGAAACGAATTTGGTCCAAAGGGCCCAGGGACTTGAACCGTTATTTCGATGAGGCAAATTTTATCCGCATCAAATGATATGTATCCTCGGTAACCATATGGCTGAGGGTATTATACGTACTATTTAGTAAATTTCGAACAATTGTAGTACATATTTGCAAAACCACCACCAAATACCAACACAGATCTTAACATAAAATATCGGGATTCCAGCTCTATACAGTCAATAGCATTTAATTACCAATTAATTACTAATTAAGTCTCTCAGCCACACACACACAAAGTGACAACCATATCAAATTTTATTATTCTAACTCTATACCTCCTCTAATACCAAATTTAGTATTATTTAATATATTTCGTAAGATTATAGTACACATTTTAAAAACCAACTCCATATCTAAAACACAGACACCAACAGTGACATCTGTTTCAAATTTTAGGTTTTCAGCTCTACGCCCAACACCAAATTTCGTACAAAAGTAGTACAAATTTCCGAAACAACCTCACTATGTCCCTCGTGCGAAAATTCAAGATTCTATCGTCAGTCGTTTCGTCGGAATGTTGATATGAGTTGATATTCACATAATTTGAAGAAAAAAATTTTCCTTCAGGAGCTTCGAGATGTTTGTAGGGTAATATCATGAAATGGAACCATATTTGAGTATAACCCCTAAATATTTTGAAAGCAATATCTGTAACACTATGTTTATATTCGATATCCATACGAAATTTAGGAAGAGTTTTGATCTAGAACGATCTAAGACCAATGTATCGGTCAAATCAAATCTTTTTCTGGCTTATCGAATTTACTTCATCTTAATACAATATTTAATTTACAACGATTCAAAATTGCCAAAATTATTGCCTGATCAAAAATTGCCGAAGTACTTCCGTTCCACCCTCCTCCATCCATCGTCACACCGACGACGAGCTTATAAATATTATGATGTTGATGATGGTTGTCAATAAATTTAAAATTAATGAATTTGCTTACTTAGCTGGACATCATGTCAACACTGGCGCTGATAACACCAAACACTCGATATGGTCATGGGTCTGGCTGTCGGACTGCCAGAGTTGAATGGCTGCCAAGTAAGCGCGTTGGTCATTTAAATTTCGCAATGCAACAACAATGCAAGGGTACAAATTTACAAGCAACACATAATAAATACATGAGTTTGTTAGCCATCTCCATGTTTGGTCACTGACAGTCACAACCGATGTGAAGGATCTCCCTCTTTCCCTCTCTGCTTCCCCACCCTCTTCGATTAAATGGAAACGCATGAATGTTTTCAAAAAAAATGTTACTGGACTGGATCCTTTGTCATAAACTCCCACATCGCCAAGAAATAATATTTAAGGCTACCATGATAGACTTTTTAATACTAGGCACGATTGCGTGTAAACATTTATATGTTTATGTCCCTGTCAAGAGGTGACTTGTGGGTACAAGTGGGCCTCTCTAAATGCAAAATGAACAAAAAATGGAAAAAATTGAAGATTGCCGAAATATTGAAAAAATATCGATTGTAAGTCAATTTGTTACTATTCTGAAACTAATTGGGTATTGATTTTTAAAAACACAGTCATTTATTTTATTGAAATTAAGATCCACAAATACAATTTCAATACCTCGAGAAAATCCTTCTAGTATGTTTTGCTTAAACAAAGTTTTTGTTGTTGTAAAATAGTTGGACATAATCCCATAATTGTTGTTCTCTATAAAAACAACGGTGGATAATGGTGGTAATTTTTACCATGGGTAAAGCAGGAAATACGAAGGTTCGGAAGGAGCTATCAATAAACAAGTAAATTGGACCAGGCCGAAATTTTACACACTCCACCAATTTGAAGGAATTTGCAAATTATAAAAAAAACGCTGCTAAAATCAACATTTTGGAAAATTTGATTTCAAATACCGAATATAGATAGATATGGTATGGGGATGAAGTACCCCCTTAGAAACTTCAAATTCTAAATTTGAAACATTTTCGTTGGAAATAGCGAATGTCTGGAAGTGCAGTTACCAAACCTCAGACCTATATTGACAGTGCTGTGCAAGGATATTTCTTAAATAATCGGAACTCATGTTGCCAATGTACAGCAAATTCGGGCTAAAATTGTGACTAATGCAACCAAAAAACCTTAAATATCTCATTACAGTAATATGGGGCTATACCAAAACTTGGACCTATGTAGCCCATTTTCAATACCAAAAGTCCTGCAGACCAAACACACATCTGAAAGTTATTTCCACAGATGGAAGGACATCGTTAAATCGACATAGAATGTTATGCTGATCAAGGATATATACACATAGTATAACCTTCATACTACGGTGGGGGTATAAAGCCTGACATAAATATCGAAACCCATATAATATAATTTGGTTGGAAATTGTGGTAGAAACCTTCAAAATACCGAAAATCAGAGGTACTGTTACATGGGGCTATACCAATTTGCTGACCTGAATTGAATTGTATGTAATTCAATAGAAGAGGAACCAAAGAATAACAATTTGTTTGCCATTTCTTTTAAATTTTACAATCGTAGATCCTTTAGATCCTCCTTCCTTCCTTAGAGTACTTATCCACGTTTCTGAATTCCCGAATCCCTGTGGTATCCCCAGAATACTTTTATATTCTTGTAGATTCTCCTTTATTACTTGTCAAGGTCTCTTGCAGCCATAGTTTTCCATATCCCTATAGAAATACAGATTAGAACTTCTGAAGACGTAACCTTGAATACCTTCACTCATAGGTTTTGCTTGAGAAATTGCTCTCTCTCTCTCGAGAAAAGGTCTCCGGTAGTCTTTCTTCACTGCCCAGTATCTCGAGAATTTATCCAGGTCTCGAGTTGAAAAATCAAGTACTCAAGCACTACAAGGATCTAGGATACGATTGCAAGAGACCTTAATAAGTACTCAAGCACTACCGGATATTCAAGGATATGATTGCAAGAGACCTTAATAAGTACTCAAACACTACAAGGATCTAGGATATGGTTAAGGATACCCCCGGCATTCAAGGACTAGAAACCTGTATAAGTACTCTAGGGAAGGATGTCCAGGATAAATGTCTAGATAACCACTTACCGGATTGGTGTTGTCACGTTGAACGTCCTGCACTTACTGGTACCATTCTAAGTTTGATCGCCCTTTTATATGGGAGTCCAAACACGTGTCTTGTGGTAGATTAACGGGACCTTTTTTACTCTATTTGAATGTCCCAACAACGTAATCAGAAAACATTGTAACGGGATATCTACCTCTCTCGCCCTTGCTCTCTGTAAGAAAACCCCACAGAACAAAACGCGCTCTCCTGTTTCATACTTTATTTATATAAAAAACACAACCTTGGTACAAAAATAACTTCAGAGTGTGGGCGAAAATGAACTCCTTGTGATTTTCGTCGTCACAACCAGTATAGGCATGTATAGACTGCAAGTTATTGAAAGAAAACGGTCAGTTTACAGTATATTTTTTTTATAAATTCTGTTGCCTTAATTTCTTAAGTCTTTTACTTCATTTATCATTATCTGTATAAGGTTTGGTAGCGAGTCGTTACCTAAGAATTGGGATCTGATAAATGCAAACGCTGTCGTTACAACCTTTATAAAAAAACGCAACTTATCATCAACTTACCCTTCAACAACAGGTTATATATCAAACATCAAGATTCTATACCTTGCTATTTCTTTCTTCAAATAAATCTCCATGCCTTAGGAATGCTAAATCTTCAAAGATCCTTCAGATATTTTTAAAAAATAAACAAAGAACAACCTACCCAATTACGCACTGATCGTATTTTACGAATGCTACCTGTATGTGGTGTCACTTCCTTTTTTTCTAAACCATACATACAGAGGTAGAAATAGTCATTTAATGTCCCACTTTGGTGCATAAATAGTTATGCCGTTTGGATAGCCAGCTGTCGTCGGCAATTGCCGAATGTGGCATGAGTTAAGAGTATATTTAATAAATTTGCTGTTTATTGTTATTAAGAAGCAAATGACATCAGCTTATCAGTGGGCGCAACTACTTGTCGTCGTCGTCATCATCTCCTTGCTCTTCTGAGCGGTTGTTTAAATTTCCATTTCGGTATGTCTTCGACTCGACAAACAAGATGCGCATGCACAGACACGGCATTTGTCAAGTTAAAAACCCAAAGATTTGCATGCTACACGAAATGTTGCCAACAAACATTTTATGTTTTCCTCCTTCTTCCAAAAATGGTTATTTTGTGACTTTTTCGATAGATACAACAATATTTCAACAATATAAGTATCTTCTTACAGCCGGTAGTCAAGTGAAATTAAGCGAACCATAGACACAGAGACAGAGACCGAGGGAGAGATCCAATAAATAAGATATCAGACGTTAGTGCAATAATAGCTGTTGTTTCTTTAGTTAATTTTGTTAAAGGAAACAAATTGCCTTTGGCGGGGTCAACAAGTTGCCTGTGTTATCACACAAAATACTACTCATGCTGTAATGCATCAATTGCGTGATTACACACACATACGCTGTAACACTTACGGACAACTGAATAAGACATCAATGTTGACATTCTTTTAATGGAATTTTGAAAAAAAAAGAGAAATATGACCGCATTGGAATTCACCAGATGTTAAGTTGATTTGTAATGGAGTAAGGGTACCACATATTCCGCAGGAAAAATGGACGAATACAGAATATCGGGGAATAACTGTATATGTGGACCTGCACAGAAAATGTTCTGTCATAGGCTGTAGAACTCATTACGAATTTCAACTACCAAATTTGAAACAATTCCGGTGAATAATGTCGCTTATATCAACAAAATACCGAAAAGGGAGGTACTATTATATGGGGGCTACACCGAAAAGTGGACCACATCACCCATTTTCAATACCAAAATTCCTGCAGACATAATACACATTTAAGTAAAATTTTATCAACCCACTTCATTTTGTTCGGAAGCTAGAGTGATCTCCACAGACGGACAGACGGACGGACATTGCTAAATCGACATAGAATTTTATGCTGCTGAAGAATGTATATAATTCCTGGAGTCTAAAATGTATATTTCGAGGTGTTCCAAACGGATAATATTACATATATGGTGGAAAATAACAGTACAATTGTTTGGAGATGTATATCTAAGGTATATACAAATCTGAACCGATCTTGATAAAATTTGACAGAGGTATTTTCGAATGTATTTGATTTCCGGTATCAAATATCTTTGTTGGAGAGTGAATATTACGCATACGAGGGACTTAAACACCAAATCGGATGAAACATATATATGGGAGCTATAGCTATTTCTGAACCGATTTTCACTAAATTTGACATATTTGCTTCTAGACTGAATTCGGTCGGATTTGCCAAAATTCAGGTCATTTCGACTGATATTGGCAATTTAGTATATTTCAACCCGAAATCGATTGAAAATATATATGGGACCTATGTCTTAATTTGAACCGATTCTCACCAATTTCAATAAGGTTCATCATTGGGCCAAACAAGTATTGCTTGGAAAATTTCATCTCAATCGGATAATAAATGCGACCTGCATTTGTGAAAAATATAGCAAATAGAGAGTTACCATGAAAACTCGAAAAATTCCAGTAAATAATTTTGTAAAAGTATCAAAATACCGAATATAGGGAGATACAGTTATGTGGCTACAACTATACATAAATGTGGATCTGCATGGCCCATTTTCAATACCAAAAGTCCTGAAATTCAAAAACACATTTGAGTGAAATTTTATAAACTTGCTTCAATTCGTTCGGAAGTTAAAATGATTTTCGCAGACAGACGGACATCGTTAAATCTACATAGAATTTTATGCTGAGTAAGAATATATAATTAGTGGGTCCGAAGAATATATTTCAAGGTGTTACAAACGGAATTATAAACTTAATATACCCTCCATACTATTGAGGATGGTATAAAAATATATCGGAGCAATTATATAACTGCTGTAGCATAAGTGTGCTTATATTGATAAGTTTTTTATAAAAAGCGTTTCTACATAATTAGAACTCAAGATACGAAATTTGGAAAAAAGAAAAAACTTAAAAAAAAACACTTGGATCAGATTTATCCATGTGGGTGGGTCTATTTCAAAAAGTGGACCGACATGGACCATTTTTTTACAAAGACTCTGAATGCATCCGAAAAATCAAATGTCAGCTCTATTCTTAATATTATGAAACATATTTCAAATTTTAGGGGTCCCTTTGTATCTGGTCAAAATTAAATAGTAACAAAAATAAATAAAACTTCTTTGGGTTTTCATCTAAAAACCAGTACAACGAAGTCTACTAGGCATTTTCCACAACCCAGACTGGTTACTGTATAGTGAAATTATAGGAAAAATTGATCAATTTTCCAAAAATAAGCAAAGTTTTTTCTTAACAAAAAATTGATCATATTTAGGTAAACAAATTTCTTTTCTTCAGACACTCACAATGAAATTTGATCTAGAATAATTTTTAACTTTGATACTTTCCCCAAAATATGAAGCTTAAAGGGAGATTTTGACTCGAGTTGGATATGTAAAACAGTAAAAAATCAAACACATAATTTTCACTTTTAGTCAATAAATTTTGAATAAAATTTTCATAAAAACTATCATAAATAGATACATTGTTTATGTTTAGATTTATAAGAACATTTTGTGTAAAATATTTCTTCTTTTGTGACCTTTCGCCTAAGGCGAAGTTAAGTTGAATTACATTCAAGGGTAAAAAGTCCGAGGTAAAATGTATCAAAAAATTTGGAAATATTTTCGTTTTAAGGGTATGTTGATACAAATGTGTATATCCTCCACCTTGAAAAGAAGGGTATATTAACTTTGTCATTCCGGTTGAAGAATCCATACATATTTGTCTTAGACCCCATAATGATATATATTCATAATCAGTATACAATTCTAATCTGATTTAACGATGTACTGTCTGTTTGTCCGTCTGTCGGTTGAAATCACGATACAGCCTACAATATTTTACGTAGAGCTTCAACATTTGTCGGAACAATTTGTATTGTGTTTAGGATATAACATAACCTCCCGATATTCGGTATTTTGATGATTTTTGCCACATTTTTTGACGGATTTGTCTAAAAATTGGTATTTGTAGTTTGTAATGGGTTCTAGCTCCGGTGGCGAAACATAGTATATATTGGTCTACGTTTTGGTATAGCCCCGTATAACAGTACCTAACAATAGTCGGTGGTTTGATGGCTTTTGCCGGGTTTGTCGAAAACTTGGTATTTGAAGTTCGTAATGGGTTCTAGAACATGTGGTTGAGCACATTATGTTTTCGTATAGCCTCATATAATAGTAAATAAGGATATTCAGTATTTTGATGATTTTTGGCACATTTTTCCACGGATTTGTCTAAAAATAGGAATTCATAGTTGATAATGGCTTCTATCTCCGGCGGCAGATTGATTGTATTTAAGAAGTTGTGGTATATGACAATCCTTTAAGTTTAAAATTGTCTATGGAGGTTCACGTTTTGGTATGACCCCCATACAGCGGCCTCACACACTTTATGGATTTTTGAAAAGTTTAACACCATTATCCAAACGGTATTTGTAATTTAAAGTGGAACACGTTTGAAGTCATATACTTTTATATAAAAATTTTAAAAATGGGTAAAGACCCAATGGTGGAGGTTATTTTAAGTTTATTTATTTTTGTAGTGTCTTATAGTAAAGTTTGAAGAAGAATATTTTTATCTTAAATGTCATCCTTCTAAAATGATGTTTTTGAGGAGATTTTTACACTCACACAAATTAAAACTTTAACCCTCAAATGTATTTTATGCCCTCCGCCATAGTATGGAGGATAAGATTTTCATTCGCAGCTTTTAAACGAAATAAAGTTAATTGATATAATTTTATTCAGATGTGTGTTAGGACTGCAGAACTAATGGTGTTTTGATGATTTTAACTACACTGTTCACCGGAATCGTTTCAAACCTCGTATTATAAGACAGTAATGGTTATCAATGGCTTTGTATTCAATATTTTCATGACTTTAGCAACATTATTCACAGGAATTGTTTCAGTTTTGGTATTTGAATATCGTAATGGGCTATGGACATATACAGGTCCACGTCTTCGTATTGGCACCAATATGACGGTATCTCCCTATATTCGATACATTTATGATTTAAGCAATATTTTTAAGGCATTTCTTATTTATTTATTTATTTATTATTATTATTATTATTATTTTTTTTTTTTTGAAAATTTACAAATTCCTTCTAATGGAGAGTAATCAAAAGTCGGCCTGGACGAACTAACTGCTTTTTTACTTGACTTTCTACGATCCCGTTTGGTTATATTTAAAATGTAAATTTCAGTATGGCGGCGGTAGAAACGAATATAAATTAACTGGGCCTTATGGGGCGGCTAGAATTCGATATATTTAACACATAACATTTTTATTATTTTCTATATATTTACTTTGTGAGGCACTCATTTATATTTCACCTGTTGAAGCTACTAATCCTTGCACAATACAACGTGATTTCAGTTATTTAAAGAAATAATTTGCATCTCCTAAATTATGCTAAATTGTGCACAAAGGCAATATATTTCATTTTGACACAATAACCGACTCCAGTGCAAGCCATATGACTTAAATGATATCATCAAACAATGACAATTTAAAAAAAAAAAAAACAGTAAGGAAAGCTCAAAAGTCGGGCGGGGCCGACTATATGATACCCTACACCACTATGCATATTTAGTAGAACTCTCGTAAAAAGGTTTATACATGGCATTTCAGAGCTCTATGAGATATTGGGTACAAAATCTATCTAATTCTATCGTGCATTTTACGAACTATAGCTATCTCTGAACCGGGTTTCTCCAAATTTTACGTATTAGCTTCTAGACTGGTGATTTGGGCTGATATTGACCATTTAGTGCATCCCGAAATCGGCTGAAGATATATATGAGAGCTATATCCAAATCTGAACCGATTTCGATAAAATTTAAAACAGCTATTCCTGTGCTCCATCTAATACCTGGTACCAAATATCACGGTTGTGGAGTGAATATTACGAATGTATGGGACTAAAACTCTAAATCGGATGAAACATATATATGGTTGCTATATCTATATCTGAACCGATTTTCACTAAATTTGATATACTTGCTTCTAGGCTGAATTTTGTCCGATGTACTAAAATTCAGTCCATTTGGACTTATATCGGCCATTTGGTGCACAATTAACCCGAAATTGGATGAAGATATATATGAGAGCTATATCCAAATCTGAACCGATTTCGATAAAATTACAAACAGCTATTTCTGGGCTGTATCTTATATCTGGTACCAAATATCATTCTTGTGGAGTGCATATTACGAATGTGAGAGGCTTAAACACCAAATCGGATGAAAGATATATATGGGAGCTATAGCTATATCTGAACCGATTTTCTCCAAATTTGATATACTTGATTCTAGGCCGAACTCGGTTGGGTGTGCCAAAATTCAGGTAATTTGGACTGATAGTGGACATTTGGTGCACATTTAACCAGAAATCGGATGAAGATATATATGGGAGCTATAGCTGTTTCTGAACCGATTTTCTCCAAATTTGTTGTGTTTGCTTTAAGGCTAATCTCAGCCACATGTGCCAAAATTCGGGCCATTTGGGCTGATATTGGCCATTTGGTGGTCAATTAACCCGAAATCGGATGAAGATATATATGGGAGCTATATCCAAATCTGAACCTATTTCTATAAAATTTAAAACAGCTATTTCTGTGCTCCATCTAATACCTGGTACCAAATACCACGGTTGTGGAGTGCATAGTAGGAATGTGAGGGACTTAAAGATCAAATCGGATGAAAGATATATATGGGAGCTATAGCTATATCTGAACCGATTTTCTCCAAATTTGATATACTTGCTTTTAGGCCGAACTCGGTTGGGTGTGCCAAAATTCAGGTAATTTGGACTGATAGTGGATATTTGGTGCACATTTAACCCGAAATCGGATGAAGATATATATGGGAGCTATATCTAAATTTGATCCGATTCTCACCAATTTCAATAGGGTTCGTCCTTGGGCCAAAAAAATATTGTTTGGAAAATTTCATCTCAATCGGATAATAAATGCGACCTGCATTTTGTTCACAAGAATACATGGACAGACGGACGGACGGACGGACGGACGGACGGACGGACGGACAGACGGACTGACATGCATAAATCGACTCAGAAAGTGATTCTATGAAGGTTCTCAAAAGTAACTATGGTTCTCAAAAGTAACTATCTCGTTTCCTTCTCCATGTTACAAACAAATGCACAAAGACATAATACCCTTACCACTATGTGGTGTAGGGTATAATAACAAAAACGGCATCTTGAACCAAAATAAGTAATGTATTCAAACGCCAACGAAAGGTTTTGTGGCGACACACCAACACCAAGATGTGATGTTCAAATTCGTATCAATAAATCGTCAGCGAATCTACAAATCATGAAAATGACATCTAAACATCAACGTCAGAATGGAAGAAAAAAGGATGATAAAAATCAACAAATCAATAGATTTATCATTCCATAAAATAAATACACACCGAGAGTAGACAAACAAAACACAACGAGGAAGAAAGCTTGACAATAAATTTACGACAGTATTGATAGAGCTTTTTTGAGCAGGACAGTGGGACACAAAACTAAAATTTTTGAAATATATGAAATATATGTAAATACTAGCAGGTGCCTTCAAAGTTCACCTTCAAATTTTAGATTCGTCCCAAAAGTTCGTAGTACTCAAAACGCACTTTTATTTTTCTTTGAAAAATTATCTTAATCAAAAAATAATGCATCGTACGAAATTTTTAGATTTCTTGGTTTTATATTACTCAAGTTTTTCCTTTTTGGGAAAGAATAATAGGAAAATATTTATATACACCAAAATGTGCTAAAAATCTCTCATTTAGAAGCTTACCGAGGAGGACTTTAGTAAAACCATTGCACAATTGACCCACATCCAATTTCTCTGTCAAAAACTATTTTAATGTTTCCATATGTAAATCCAAGAAACCAAGAGTGACCTCAATTTCAAATTTCAGGTCTATCCCAAGAACAAATTTAGAAACATTTAGTACACATATCTAAAACATTCCTCACCTCTCAATCTTAGACACCAACAGTAATCCAAAGTTAGTACCATTTAGTACTTTTTTAACAATTGTAGTACACAGTTCCAAAACTACCCCCGTAACTCAACACCAGATACCAAGAGAGACCTCAATATCAAATTTCGAGATTCCAATTCTATACAATCACCCAATAAAAAATTTAGTAATAGTACTTTCGTATAATTTTAGTACACATTTCCTAAAACACCACTATTTCTCAATCCCTATCAACCAAAGACAAAAGTGACATCCATTTTAAACTCCAGGATTTCATTTCTTCTACTTCATCTAATTCCAAATTTAATGTCATTTAGTATTTTTCGTATGAATTCCCATTCTACCGCCAAATCTAAAACACCAGGCTATGTCTAGGCTACACACGAACAGCGACCTGAATGCAAAATTTCATATTTCAAGCACTATCTGTTCACCCAATAACAAATTGTACCAAATGTAGTACTATTTAATACTTTTCAAACAATTATAGTACCAATTTGCAAAACCGTTCCATATTCCAATTCTAGACACCAACTGAGACCTCAGTATTAAATTTGAGGATTTCAGAGCTTAGTACTTAAGTACTTTTCGTATACATTTAGGACACATTTCCAAACCACGGCCAAATCTCAAACACAGTTAACATCTATACTCCAACCACCTCCATATGTCCAGGATACGCTTGAACAGCGACACTATATCCAAATTGCAGATTTAAAGCACCACGTGTTCACTCAATACATAATTATACCTTATATAATACTATTTGGTACTTTTCATGCACTTGTACACATTTCCTAAATTACGTTTTAATCACAAACCTACCAGCTACAAGTACAAAATTTTAAAATTCCAGCTTCATCCTTTCGCTCTAAAATAAATTGTTCCAAATGTAGTACCATTTAAAATACTATTTAGTACTTTTACTTGGGTACACTTTTCCAACTTCATCCGTTCACCCATAACTGAACTTTTCCAAATTTAGTACAGTTCAAACACTTCGTACTCATTTCTGGAATCACCTTCATATATCAAACTAAATTTCCAACCTTGATTCTAGTACCAAATTTTAAGTGTTGAGCGCTATCCGTTCACATAATAACAAATAGTACCATTTTAGAGTTTTCGTAACCTTAAAGTTAGAATCTTCAAAAACACTTTGATTCATCTATTTTCACTACATCAGCGACTCTTACACAAAGTTTTGGAATTCAAGCACATTTGTTTGGTCAATACAAAGTATTAATTGTGCCTGCAGCTACTTGACTACAGGGGGTATGTGTCATTTGATACGGACAAAACGTGCCCTATCGAAAAAAACTGTTTTAGATCCTAGGTCTCCTTGGACTAAATACGTTTTAGGATATTTGGAGCCGATCTAGCGATGTCCGTCCGTCTGTCTGGCTGATGCGCACGATAACTCTCGAAGGAAGTATCCGATTTGGTCCAAACTTGATATTAATATTATTATTAAACTTAGATCAATTTAGGAAATGGGCAATATCGGTCCACTGCTTCTGTAATCCGAACAAAAGGTCGAATATAAAAAAAAAATGCACAGAAAGAGAAGCTGATTTTGCTCCAACTTAGCAAATCCTAATATCGGTCCACTCCATCAAGTACCTCCCCCACAGGGTCCCAATTTTGCATAATTATAACTCTTATAAAATGTGATGCAAGAGACTGATTGTCTTCAAATTACACACATCTCAATACCTTTACTAACCCATTTTCTGGTGTGAAGATGAAATATATCGGTCCACTCCTTCTGCTACCACAAAGGGTAAAAAATTTAAAAACCAACGAAACTCATAAATGACGAACTTAACATCCGTTTCCATTCAGACTTGGCACATCTCAATATTTCTATCAACACAAGGTCAGTTATGAAAATGGGATCGGACAATTTCTCTTGGTACCTCCCCCACAAAGGGCCAAAGTATTGAATAACTAAAATGATCATAAAACCCGAAATAAACATCCGGTTCTCTTCATATTTCACAGAGCCCATTCTTTCTACTAACACAAGATCTGCTGTAAAGCTGGAATATATCGACCCACTCTTTCCGGTAACTCCGGACCATTTCTTCCTCCATTCTTCCACCTCCCCCACAAAGAGGCAAAGTATTGAATAACTAAAATGATCATAAAATCCGAAATAAGCATCCGGCTCTCTTCATATTTCACAGAGCCCATTCTTTCTACTAACACAAGATCTGCTATAAAGTCGGAATATATCGACCCACTCCTTCCGGTAACTCCCTCCACAAAGGATCAAAATTTTTAATATCCATGAAGGAAAATGTTTTAATTTTTACACCAAAAAATTAGGTCCGAGCCGAAATGGAAAATATTGGCCCACATATATATATATATATATATATATATATATATATATATATATATATATATATATATAACATTTGGCAAACCTATTTTAAGGCCTAATTTGGTCGTATGTGTAAAATTCCATACACTTTGGGCTGATATTACACGTTTGGTGTACAATAAAAGGCAAATCCGACTGAGATATATACGGGAGCTATATCTAAATTTTGACCGATTACCTTCAATTTCAATAGGGTTCGTCCTTGGGTCAAACAAATGATTTCTGCAAAATTTCATTTGGATCGGACAATAAATGCGACCTGTACTTTTTACTATACTCTTTTAACCAAAATACATGGACAGACGGACATGCATAAGTCGACTCAGAATGTGATTATATTCAGATCATCAAAAGGAACTATGGGCCTATCTCGTTTCCTTTTGCCTGTTACAAACAAATGCACAGAGACATAATACCCTGACCACCTTGTGGTGTAGGGTATAAAAATCGTCCTTGCATCCCACTGTATGTTGTCAAGATTAATATCTATGAATGAAAAATCAATGCTGATGACTGGCTGAGAAATCAGATGTTTTGTAATGCAAATGATGACAAACATATCGATAACTATGATGTCGATAATAATGAGGAAAACATCTATTGATAATGAAGATGATATGGTAGTCAGCTCTGGAAACTACCTATGTGTATTTGTACGGATCTGTTTTTTCCATGATGCACTTCACGGGAATATTGAATTCATTTAAAATGGAAATTAGATGAATTGCGTTTTCACTACCACCACGACTCAGTCACTAGCCTCAGAATGGTTGGTATACTAAGGCATGAGAACGTTTTTGAGTTTTTGCCTGATCAGCGGCAAAGATACCTTTTTGATATGATGCTTCCCGTTGCCAATGATAGCAAAAACATCCAAACAACAAATCGTTCTGTGTGTAGCAAGAGGATAAATACCACATGAATGGGGGTACCCAGTCTTGATACTGCCGCTTCAGATGATGATGAAGATGATGCTCTTGTCGTTGTAGTTTGTTGTATAGTGATGTTGCATTAATCTCCAGCGTTTTTTTTTTCGTTCAAGTCGTACATTGTACAAAATCATGGTGCAGGTGTTAGATAAATTCCTAAATAGTGCAAAAACGTGCAACCAAATTTGTACGTGTTTAAGTTTTCAAGTTATTGATTCCCCTTCTGACCCGATATGCCGATGCTTCAGCAATGACATAGATACATCCATACATAGGTTTTGTCTTCTTTAGCATTATTTGTCTCATGTAAGAACTATGGCGTTTGGTAGATGTTGTCTTATATTTATATTTCCATATGTGTATCTATGATTGTATTTTCGATAGTAGTCCGATACAGAGTTCGGCTAATGAATTGTGTAGACATTAATTTGTAAAGTAACAAAAATATACAAATCTGATCAGGTAAGGTAATTGGGACCTAAATGCTGGATGAGTAAGATAAGCATTTGAGGAAGGTGGTAAAGGTCTTAAAAAATATCCATTTTAAATATGTGGGAATTTTCTGTCAAAATAAGGCCGGATTTGTAAATTCCTGAAGAAAAGACAATCGAAATAGCAATGTTTATGTTATCTTACTCTCTTTTTTCAACTTGAAGTAGGAAACCAGTTCACGGAACTCTTTCAAAAGTCGGCAGTTTTCCATTAACATATTACAGTTGAGGGAAACAGTAGCGCATTTCACTCTTCTTAAAAAATGTAATGATAAACAATTAAAGGTATCGAATTAAAAAAAAAAAAAAAACCAGTAAGGAAAGCTCAAAAGTCGGGCGGGGCCGACTATATGATACCCTACACCACTATGCATATTTAGTAGAGCTCTCGTAAAAAGGTTTATACAGAGCATTTCAGAGCTCTATGAGATATTTGGTACAAAATCAAAATCTATCTAATTCTATCGTGCATTTTACGAACTATAGCTATATCTGAATCGATTTTCACCAAGTTTGATGTATTTGATTCTAGGCTGAATTCGGTCAGATTTGCCAAAACCCAGGACATTTGGGCTGATATTGGACATTTGGTGCGCAATCAACACGAAATTGGATGAAGATATATATAGGAGGTATATCCAAATCTGAACCGATATTTGTAAAACTGGAAAAGAAGATATTTCTTGGCTGCATCTGATACCAAATATTATTCTTGTATCGTACATTTTTCGAATTTGAGGGACTTAAAGTACAAATCGGATGAAAGGTATATATAGGAGCTATAGCTGTATCCGACCGATTTTCACTAAATTTGATGTACCAATATTAGCCATTTGCTGCACATTTAATCCGAAATCGGATGAAGATATATTTGGGAGCTATAGCTATATCTGAAACGACTTTTACTAAAATTGGTGTCCTTGCTTCTAGGCTGAATTTGGCCAGATATGCCAAAATTCATGCCATTTCGGTTGATATTGGCCATTTGTTGCACAATTAACTCGAAATCGAATGAAGATACATATGGGTGCTATATCCAAATCTGAACAGATTTTGAGAAAATTAAAAGCGACTACTTTTGGGCTTTATCTGATATCTGGTACCAAATATCATTCCTGCGAAGAGTATGCTATGCTATACTATATCCAAATCTGAACAGATTTTTATAAAATCAAAATCGACTATTTTGGGCTTTATCTGATATCTGGTACCAACTATCATTCCTGTGAGGAGTATATTACGAATGTAAGGGACTTAAAGAGCAAATCGGATGAAACATATATATGGAGCTAGAGCTATATCTGAACCGATTTTTACTAAAATGTGTGTACTTGCTTATAGGCTGGTTTCGGTCGGATTTGCCAAAATTCATGCCATTTGGGCTGATATTGGCCATTTGATGCACAATTAACACGAAATCGGATGAGGAGGCATATCCAAATGGGAGGCATATCCAAATCGGAACAGATTTTAATAAAATTAAAATCAACTATTTTTGGGCTTTATCTGATAACTGGTACCAAATATCATTTCTGTGGAGTGCATATTACGAATGTGAGGGATTTAAAGACGAAATCGGATGAAACATATATATGGGAGCTATAGCTATATCTGAACCGATTTTTACTAAAATTGGTGTACTTGCTTCTAAGCTGGTTTCGGTCGGATTTGCCAAAATTGATGCTATTACGGCCATTTGGTGGTCAATAACCCGAAATCGGATGAAGATATATATGGGAGCTATATCCAAATCTGAACCGATTTCGATAAAATTTAAAACAGCTATTCCTGTGCTCCATCTAATACCTGGTACCAAATATCACGGTTGTGGAGTGAACATTACGAATGTAAGGGACTAAAACACTAAATCGGATGAAACATATATATGGTTGCTATATCTATATCTGAACCGATTTTCACTAAATTTGATATACTTGCTTCTAGGCTGAATTTGGTCCGATGTACTAAAATTCAGTCCATTTGGGCTTATATCGGCCATTTGGAGCACAATTAACCCGAAATCGGATGAAGATATATATGGGAGCTATATCCAAATCTGAACCGATTATCTCCAAATTTGTTGTATTTACTTTAAGGCTAATCTCGGTCACATGTGCCAAAATTCGGGCCATTTGGGCTGATATTGGCCATTTGGTGGTCAATTAACCCGAAATCGGATGAAGATATATATGGGAGCTATGTCCAAATCTGAACCGATTTCGATAAAATTTAAAACAGCTATTTCTGTGCTCCATCTAATACCTGGTACCAAATATCACGGTTGTGGAGTGCATAGTAGGAATGTGAGGGACTTAAAGATCAAATCGGATGAAAGATATATATGGGAGCTATAGCTATATCTGAACCGATTTTCTCCAAATTTGATATACTTGCTTCTAGGCCGAACCCGGTTGGGTGTGCCAAAATTCAGGTCATTTGGACTGATAGTGGACATTTGGTGCTCATTTAACCCGAAATATATATATATATATATATGGGAGCTATATCTAAATTTGATCCGATTCTCACCAATTTCAATAGGGTTCGTCCTTGGGCCAAAAAAATATTGTTTGGAAAATTTCATCTCAATCGGATAATAAATGCGACCTGCATTTTGTTCACAAGAATACATGGACAGACGGACGGACATGCATAAATCGACTCAGAAAGTGATTCTATGAAGGTTCTCAAAAGTAACTATAGGTCTATCTCGTTTCCTTCTCCATGTTACAAACAAATGCACAAAGACATAATACCCTTACCACTATGTGGTGTAGGGTATAAATACAAAAACTACTTTTATAAGGAACATTCAACGAGTTTTTTATACCCTACGAAGCTATGTGTGGGGTTTATTATAGTTTGATTGGACCAAATATTATGTAACACTTAGAAATATTGGTCCAATACATAGGGTATTATATATGGATCTTCCTATCTCGCCGAGCTGAGTCGCGATTGTGGTCCGATCCTAACTAAATGCAGGTGGGGTTAAGGTCAAAATGGAAGCTTATTGTTCGTGGATCGCAAAATATTTAGGGGTTGAAATAGGCCAAAAACAAATTTGTTATACCTTACACCACATAATGGTAAGGGTTTTATGTCTTTGTGCATTTGTTTGTAACATGGAGAAGGAAGCGAGATAGACCCACAGTTACTTTTGAGGATCTCCATAGAATCACTTTCTAAGTTGATTTATGCATGTCAGTCCGTCTGTCCGTCCGTCCGTCTGTCCATGTATTCTTGTGAACAAAATGGAGGTCGCATTTATTATCCCACTGAGATGAAATTTTCCAAACAACATTTGTTTGGCCCAAGGACGAACCCTATTGAATTTGGAGATAATCGGTAAAAATTTAGATATAGCTCCCATATATATCTTCGTCCGATTTTCCTTTTATTGTGCACCAAACCATATATATTGTTCATCCGATTTGTTGTATTTTGTTACCCACAGTCCTTTGAACTGTAAATTATACTTATAATCATAGCATGTATTATTGAATTCTCCCATAAAAACTTTTAATTGTTATGTGGAGCTCAAGTAAATTAGCAAAGTGGTGTAGGGTATCACAAAATTGGCCCCGCCCGACTTTAGGACTTTCTTTACTGGTTTGTATTTTGCAGTTGCTCTAGATGACAGGATTATAGACCTCTTCACTCGGAACTTTGAATGGGGCTACAGTTTAGGGCAGGGCAGGAGCCTACCAACTTGGATAGAAGAAAGAATAAAATCTCACATAAGAAGATGTTAATAAAAATTACAATATTTTTCTGTTTATTTTTAATTTTTTTGTCATATTTTGGCAATATTCTTTAACGGATTTTGTTTTAAATTTTCCATTTCCTTCCATATGTTGGAGGTTATTAAAACTTCGTCCCGACCCAACTTACTTGTTAAAAAATGTCCCTTATAAAACGGGATATTAGTCCATGATTTATCTAAAGCTTTGCATATCCCTCACATGCGTATAATGCACTCCACAACAATGATTTTTGGTAACAGATATCAGATACCGGTCCGGTCGATCTTTAAGCTTTTTAATTGCTTTTTATGTATCTTTAAAAACAAAATATAAACCCGTACTTGTCGTTCCAATACTCTTACAAGTCTATACTTATATCAAGTCAATAGCGATGTTCGTCGATCCGTTTGTCTTTTATAATCACGCTATCTTTCGAACGAAATGAGATTTTACAATATTTGGTTAAGTTCGAAAATGGTCATGTCGGTCCACTTTTTTGTATAGCCGGAATTGTTCGCAATTTCGTATTGGAAGATTTGAATAGGTACCGAAACATATGACAAAAAATTACTTATGCAGTCCACTCCTTCCTATAGCCCCTATATAACAGTACCTCCCTATATACGTTGTTTTGATGAATTTTGACATTATTCACAGGAATTGTTTCAAATTTCGTATTTGAAAGTCCTAATGGGTACTAACGCCTATGACAAAAAATTGTGTATACCGGTCCACGTATTCGTATAAACACCACATTTGTAACATGGAGAAGGAAACGAGATAGACCCATAGTTACTTTTGAGAACCTTCATAGAATCACTTTCTGAGTCGATTTATGCATGTCCGTCCGTCTGTCCGTCCGTCCGTCCGTCTGTCCATGTATTCTTGTGAACAAAATGCAGGTCGCATTTATTATCCGATTGAGATGAAATTTTCCAAACAATATTTTTTTGTCCCAAGGACGAACCCTATTGAAATTGGTGAGAATCGGATAAAATTTAGATATAGCTCCCATATATATCTTCATCCGATTTCGGGTTAAATGAGCACCAAATGTCAACTATCAGTCCAAATTACCTGAATTTTGGCACACCCAACCGACTTCGGCCTAGAAGCAAGTATATCAAAATTTGAGAAAATCGGTTCAGATATAGCTATAGCTCCAATATATATCTTTCATCCGATTTGATCTTTAAGTCCCTCACATTCCTACTATGCACTCCACAACCGTGATATTTGGTACCAGGTATTAGATGGAGCACAGAAATAGCTGTTTTAAATTTTATCGAAATCGGTTCAGATTTGGATATAGCTCCCATATATATCTTCATCCGATTTCGGGTTAATTGACCACCAAATGGCCAATATCAGCCCAAATGGCCCGAATTTTGGCACATGTGACCGAGATTAGCCTTAAAGTAAATACAACAAATTTGGAGAAAATCGGTTCAGATTTGGATATAGCTCCCATATATATCTTCATCCGATTTCGGGTTAATTGTGCTCCAAATGGCCAATATCAGCCTAAATGGACTAAATTTTAGTACATCGGACCAAATTCAGCCTAGAAGCAAGTATATCAAATTTAGTGAAAATCGGTTCAGATATAGATATAGCAAGCATATATATGTTTCATCCGATTTAGTGTTTTAGTCCCTTACATTCGTAATGTTCACTCCACAACCGTGATATTTGGTACCAGATATAAGGTACAGCCCAGAAATAGCTGTTTGTAATTTTATCGAAATCGGTTCAGATTTGGATATAGCTCCCATATATATCTTCATCCGATTTCGGGTTAATTGTGCACCAAATGTCCGATATAAGTCCAAATGGACTGAATTTTAGTACATCGGACCAAATTCAGCCTAGAAGCAAGTATATCAAATTTAGTGAAAATCGGTTCAGATATAGATATAGCAACCATATATATGTTTCATCCGATTTAGTGTTTTAGTCCATTACATTCGTAATGTTCACTCCACAACCGTGATATTTGGTACCAGGTATTAGATGGAGCACAGGAATAGCTGTTTTAAATTTTATCGAAATCGGTTCAGATTTGGATATAGCTCCCATATATATCTTCGTCCGATTTCGGGTTATTGACCACCAAATGGCCGTAATAGCATCAATTTTGGCAAATCCGACCGAAACCAGCTTAGAAGCAAGTACACCAATTTTAGTAAAAATCGGTTCAGATATAGCTATAGTCCTCATATATATGTTTCATCCGATTTCGTCTTTAAATCCCTCACATTCGTAATATGCACTCCACAGAAATGATATTTGGTACTAGTTATCAGATAAAGCCCAAAAATAGTTGATTTTAATATTATTAAAATCTGTTCCGATTTGGATATGCCTCCCATATATATCTTCATCCGATTTCGTGATAATTGTGCATCAAATGGCCAATATCAGCCCAATTGGGATGAATTTTGGCAAATCCGACCGAAACCAGCCTATAGGCAAGTACACACATTTTAGTAAAAATCGGTTCAGATATAGCTCTAGCTCCATATATATGTTTCATCCGATTTGCTCTTTAAGTCCCTTACATTCGTAATATACTCTTCACAGGAATGATATTTGGTACCAGATATCAGATAAAGCCCAAAAATGGTCGATTTTGATTTTATAAAAATTGGTACATCAAATTTAGTGAAAATCGGTCGGATACAGCTATAGCTCCTATATATACCTTTCATCCGATTTGTACTTTAAGTCCCTCAAATTCGAAAAATGTACGATACAAGAATAATATTTGGTATCAGATGCAGCCAAGAAATATCTTCTTTTTCAGTTTTACAAATATCGGTTCAGATGTGGATATACCTCCTATATATATATCTTCATCCAATTTCGTGTTGATTGCGCACCAAATGTCCAATATCAGCCCAAATGTCCTGGGTTTTGGCAAATCTGACCGAATTCAGCCTAGAATCAAATACATCAATCTTGGTGAAAATCGGTTCAGATATAGCTATAGTTCGTAAAATGCACGATAGAATTAGATAGATTTTGATTTTGTACCAAATATCTCATAGAGCTCTGAAATGCTCTGTATAAACCTTTTACGAGAGCTCTACTAAATATGCATAGTGGTGTAGGGTATCATATAGTCGGCCCCGCCCGACTTTTGAGCTTTCCTTACTGGTTTTAGTATGGATTTCCACAAATATCACATTACCTAATATTTCGCACCAATAGTGGTCTACATGGAAACTTAAGAATTTTTATCAAAATAGGCATCGTTTCTAGTACATCGTTTAGTACGAATCTCCAAAAACGTCACCCTATCTAATGTCACGTATCAAGAATGATCTATATGCGAAATTATATTTCTAACTTTCATAAA
This sequence comes from Musca domestica, assembly GCF_030504385.1. Lineage (NCBI taxonomy): Eukaryota > Metazoa > Arthropoda > Insecta > Diptera > Muscidae > Musca > Musca domestica. The sequence continues at coordinate 8,046,336 of NW_026712326.1, forward strand.
CATCGCCAAAATATCTCAGTCTGAAGATACAAAATATAATATTAACACAATTTCAATTCACCGGCCCTTTATCGTATGTCTCATCACCTTGTCAATCTATTTTTGGCATTTCTCAGTTGCTGTTTCTATTGAAACTGTTGCCACAGGTAGGAGGTCCATATTTTAACAAGTTGCATTTTTGCTGTTATTCAGTACTTGGTTCGAAAGGAAGGCGGAGGTGGTGGCGGTGGTGGTACATGTCATATTAGCGATGGTGCAAAGCCTCTTCTGACAAAACGAACATCATCTACATTTTTGCCATCATCAATGACTGGCGTTGTTGTTGCTGTTATTTTTGTATTCCTCATCGACACTACATGCTTTAATTTTACATTTAATATTCGACCTGTTGTCGAAGTCAACCGACATTAGTGCAACACCAGATTACAGGTACAACAAATAAGTTAGTCAAACATCAAATAAAATTCACAAAATGTGTTTATAATGGAGTTGGGCCAGTGTTGCTGCTTCTCGGTTGGTTGCCAAAAACAAAAAGAAAAAAACTCGGTCTAAGCATTGGCAGTATTTATTTGGTTGTTGCTTGGAATTTGTTGCATGATTTCAATTTGTTTAACTTGTTATTGTAAATTCGTTGTACTTGTGAAGACGATGGAATACTGGGTCTTCACTGGAACGTTATCTATCTAAGGAGGAAGTACCCTACAATTAACGACTGAGTTTTACAATTACATTTGCAATTTCATGGAAAAAATTAAAGAAAATTAAATAAATTCAATAGTGATAAATTAATATGAAGTAAAGAGACAAGACGGACTAAAATCAAACTAGCAGAAAAAGGCCAAAAGTCGGGCGGGTCCATAACCAAACAATTTTATATTGGGAATTTATGTGATGTAGATCATAGCAACTATAAACCAAATAAGAACATAAAGTCGGGCGGGATACTTCAAAAAGAATAATAAAACAATAAATCGTTCTCGATAAAATTTGACAAATTCATTTCCGAGCTCTATAAGATATCTGATACCAAACATCATTGTTGTCGAATGCCAATTACGAATGTGATGGACTTAAACACCAAATCGGATGAAACATTTATATGAGAGCTATAGCTATATCTGAATCAATTTTTAATGTACTTGCTTCTACACTGAATTCGGCCGGATGTATCAAAATTCAGGACTTTCTGACATTATTGGTCATTTGTTGAACAATTAACCCGAAATCGGCTAAAGAAATATATAAGAGCTATATCTTAATCTGAACCGATCTTGATAATATTTGGCAGAGGTATTTTTGGGATGTATCTGATATCTGGTACCAGAGATTATTGTTGAGCAGTACATATTATGCATGTGAGGGACTTCAACACCAAATCGGATAAAACATATATGGGAGCTACAGCTATATCGGAACCGATTTTCACAGGATGAGAAAAAACCAGTAAAGAAAGTCTTAAAGTCGGGCGGGGACCACTTTATGATACCCTACACCACTTTACTAATTTAGTAGAGCTCCGCATAACAATTAAAAGTTTTTATGGGAGAATTCAATAATACACGGTATGATTATAATTATAGTTTAAATTTCAAGGGACTAAATATGCCGAAGCATTTGTGTCTTTTAAATTCGGACTTGTATTGCCCATTTGGTGCTCAATTAATTTGAAATCGGATAAAGATATATATGGGAGCTATATCCAAATCGGAACCGATCTCGATAAAATTTAGCAAATATATTTCTAAGCTGTATTTGATATATTTCCCTGAATATCGTTGTTGCGGAGTGTATATTACGGCTGTGGGTAACAAATATAACAAATCGGATGAACAGTATATATGAGAGCTTTAGCTATATCTGAACCGATCTTCACCAAATTTGACATACCAGCTTCTAGACTCAATTCGGTCGTAAGTGCCATACTCCATCCCATTTAGACAAATATTAGACGTTTGGTGCACAATAAAAGGTAAATCGGACGAAGTTATATATGGGAGCTATATCCAAATCTGAACCGATCTCGATAAAATTTAGCAAAGATATTTCTGAGCTGTATTTTATATATTTCCCCAAATATTATTGTTACAGAGTGCATATTACGGCTGCGGAGGTCAGCTTTGCCGTATTTTGGACCATTCCCGGCGAAGCGCTTGCTTGATGTGATCGGCACTTTGGTATTTTTTAGTACCATCCTTGCTTTCCAAAATACTCCAGACACAATAGTCTAACGGATTGGTATCCGGCGATTTTGGTGGCCATTGTGCGCTGGAAATGAAGCGAGGGCCCTCATATTGTAACCATTCTTGGGTGGCGAGTGCTGAGTGCGATGGTACTGACTCCTGTTAGAATGTCCAAGGTCTGCGGTCAAAATGTTTGCGTGCCCAAGGCTTTAATACACCCTCCAGAATATTTTCGCGATAATATTCGGTATTTATTCTGATGCCACGGTCGATTAATACGAGCGGAGAGCTACCATCGGCTGTTATGGCGGCCCACACTATCACTATGGCCGGCGCTTGAGCTCTGGAGGCCAACCGAAAGTGCACATTTTCAGCTTACCTCTTTGACAAGTAAACACGATCATTTTGTTTGTTTACAAACTGCTGGACAACGAATGTTTTCTCATCGGAACAAAACCAAACTCGGCAGTTCACCACTTTCGGCCAAGCGAAGCAACTCTTTAACTCTTTGTTGCGGTGTAAGTTCTTGCACTTTTTGGAATATCAATAGCTGGTCATCTTTGGCACAAGCCATTTTTCGGCTACTGCGAGGCGGGTTTCTATCAAGGCGCTTCTTAACTTTTCGAACCATTTCTGCTGATGTTGTTGTTTTCTTCCATCCACATCCTTGACGTCGGGCTACGCTACCAGCATCGCGGTAACGATTGATGGTACGATACACCAAAGAGTTATTCACATTTAAATGCTGGAGTGCTCTAACGCTAGCCACTTGGGGTTTTCCAGCCAAATATAAGTGAATCACACTATTGCGCTTGAATTCCATCATGAATAACTTTTTTTCTGGAAAATTCTCCCCAAATTGCTTTTGTGCGCTTGTAAACAATATAATGAGCTGTCACTGGAATAATTTTAATAGCTGTCGGACGAGTGGCTTAGAAATGACAACAGTCTAAAGTTGGTTGCAGTGTTTTCATCTCACCCTGTATATGTGAGCTATAGCTTTATCTGAACCGGTTTTCAGCAAATTTGATGAATATACTTGTTTCTAGGATGAATTTGATGGGATATGCCAAATTTAGGTCATTTGGACTAATATTGGCCATTTGGTGTACAACTAACCCGAAAGCTGTTGAAAATATATGTGGGAGTTATATCTAATTTTCTAACGATTCTCGCCGATTTCAATATGGTACATCCTTGAACCAAACAAATATTGTTTGGAAAATTTCATCGTAGTTGGATAATAAATCGACTCAGAAAGTGATTCTATGAAGATCCTCAAAAGTATATATGGGTTTATCTCGCTTCCTTCTCATGGTACAAACAAATGCACTAATACATAATACTCTTACCACTATATCTTGTAGGGTATGAAAAGCTTAGGCGGTCATCATTGCCCACTGTGCCATAAAGTTCATGACTAGGAAGACAAAAATATTAAAAACTGTAATTTTTGTTATTATGGGGATGAGGTAGAAACTGACGACCAAATCTCTTGTTGTTATCTCCATCTTTTAAACAAGAGAAGAAGTATATAAGATCCTCCAGCCCTGAAAGATTTTCAAAAGCCTTCAATAGCTCTGCATTTCTTTTCTCTTACTCAGTTACTCAGGAGTTACTCACTCTTTAACAGTTTCTTTTAGTCTGCGATAACTGTTCCACTGGACCCTTTCACTATTTTTCTGTATATCAGAGCTACAGTTCCTTGCCTTGCAGATCCTCTTGATATACATACAGTAAAGCGTGAGCCTTTTTGTAACTATTAGAGACAAACTCGTAAGAATTGGTCATATATCCCTTATTTCCCTCGCTGCGAAGGGAATCAAACGTTCGACTAGTCCCGGACCTAAAACCAATTGTACTTGTTAGTTTTTCTTCTGAATTTTCCTGCTCATCATCATCATCGTAGTTGTCGTCGTCATCAATGAGGTTCGTCAATGCAATGTCTGCTCATGTCAGAACGTGTGCTTGTTTTGCATTTTGTTGTTGGTTTGTTTTTGTTTTGAATGTTTTGTTTTTCTGTAGCAGGAAAAACGATTTTTCAAATTCAAACATTTTGTTCATTTCAATTCATTTCGGTTTGTAATTCTGTTAAATTTGTTCGGTTGCCGTGGCTTATGGGGTGCACAATTGCGCCATCTTTCAGTAGTAGTTTGTAGCCGTTTTGTTTTCTGGTGTCGTACGAATTTTATTTATTTATTGGTAAGTTGTTGTTGTTATTGCTGATGTTGCGGCTGCTGCCGTTATTGTTGCTGTTCGTTTTGAACCTGTCGGGTCTTCATTTCAAAATTTGACATACATACATGCAGACGATGAACATATTCACGAGCATGTTTAAATATGTACATATGTTTGTAAGTATGTATGTAGGTCTGTCTGTCTGCCTGCCAGCCTGTGTGAAAGTATGTGCATGCATAAAATATATGCTCACTTTTGCTCAGCGGACAAATGGATGGATGCCTCGAGTCGTTTGGTGTTGCATGTTGCAATATTTGTTTATTTTTAAATAATTTTTTAAAACATTACAAACTGTGCCGTTTACGTGTTGCAACTCTGACAGGGATGTTGTTTCGTTTTTTTTTTAGGACAGAATTTCGAAATTTGCACAAAAACTAAGCGGTAGTTATAAGATTATTAATATATCCTATCAAATAATATGAAAAATACTTGAAAAATTCAATAGGAAACAAATTATATAAGGCACTGAAAAAGAATTGACAATTTAAGCTTGTTCAAGTACTTAATTTCGAAATCAGATGAAATATAAACTTTATTTCATGTAATTAGCGGAAGATGGAATTCAGTTGTGTGGTAAGAATTCAGAACAGATGAAGCATTAATCATTACGCGGGAGCTAAAAATGTCCTCTGTGGGGTATTAAACGAGCAGTAATAGCAAATGCTACCCAAATGCTATTCCTATCCTGCAATCACCATCGGTTAAATGTGCAACGGTCAGCAATTCCAGCCACATAATGTGGAATAATTCTTATTCCATTGTACCAACTGCATTTTGAAGAGTAGTTTGCAAGGAGTTTGGCGTTACAAGTGGCAGAAGAATATAACCAAGTACTATCTTCTAACGACCAAGCATTCGATCAAACCCTGATAGCTCTCAAAATTTCATTATGCTCGGTTTGATGTCACGGCTTGGATTTAGTTACCATTTACAAATGAACACTTTAAAAATTAAAAAACTGTAGGTTCAGACGGGCCGAACTTTGAATAACCTCCAACATTTGCAACGAATTTAACAATTTTCAAAAAAATAAAATCCGTTAAAAATTCTGTTAAAATCTTAAAAATACCGAATGTAGCCGTTATATAAGGGTCTATGCGACGATCATTACAATATTCAAATGCGAAACTTAAGAAACAATTTCGGTGAATGATGTAGCTAATGTCATCAAAATACCGAATATCGGGAGGTACCGTTATATGGGGGCTATATGAAAACGTGGACCAACATGGCCCATTTACGAACTTAACCTGCCTACTGGTAAACTATGCATGTATGAAAAATTTTAGCTTTCTATCTTAATTTGTTCGAAAGATAGCGTGATTACAACAGACAGACGAACAGAAAGGCGAATAGACATGCATCGCTTGACCGTCTTAGAATTTTACGCTGATCCGCTGGCTTTGTAGGGTCTATTTTGAATATTTCGAGGAATGACAAAGGTAATATACCCTCCATAATGGTGGAACGTATAGAAACGTAGGCTTTGTTCCTGTAATGATGGGAATCATTTTCGGATGGGAAAAAAAATCTATTACCCATTGATAAGGCACAAAATCTTCCTTGGTAAGTAGTTCTATATAAATAAAATTTCAAAGTCTATTCAGTAGCATCGCGGGTTTTTAAGTATTTGTTGTAGAACATCTCCCTTATTCTTCCCTTAGTAGTCCAAGCGATGTTGTGTACCCAAACATATGGGCTAAAGCTAGAATCTTGAAATTTTGCGCGAAAAACAGTCTTGGTGCATAGGCGTTTAAGAAAGCTGGCTTTTTGGAAATTCTTACTTAAAGGGATATGAAAAATACTATAATGTACTAAAAATAGAATACTTTTAACTATTGAACAAACGGAATGAGGTGGAATCGTGAAATTTGGAATGCGGGTCACTGATGGAGTGCAGGGTAGATGTACCAAATTGCTTTTGGAAATTAAGGGTTTGGAATAAATGGTACTAAACTTTTAAAATGGTACAGTTTGGTATTTTGTAAACGGTTAGAGCTGGAAGCATGCAATTTTGTAAGAAAATCAAGCTTGGAAAGGAAGTTTGATATATGAATGTGGCCTTGGAAATCTGTACTAAGTATGGTCCTAGATTTGAAACAGTTTAGTTTAGGGTGAACGGATGGAGTTGAAATTTTGAAATCTTGTATTGGTACTAAATTGGATATTGAGTGAAGGGATAAAGTTGGAATTCGGAAATTTAATCTTGATATAATTGTATGAGAAGTAATAAATTCGGTATTGGGTGAAGGAATAGAGCTGAAATACTGATATTTGATATGTATGTCACTGTTGGTGTCTGTGTTAAAATTAACCATTAAAGAAGGCCTTAAAGTCGGGCGGGGCCGACTTTATGATACCCTACACCACTTTGCTAATTTAGTAGAGCTGCGCATAACAATTAAAAATTTTTATGGAAGAATTCAATCATACACGCTATGATTATAATTATAATTTAAAGTTCAAAGGACTATATATGCCGAAGCATTTGTATCATTTAAATTCGGAATTGTATTGCCCATTTGGTGCACAATTAATTTAAAATCGGATAAATATATATATGGGAGCTATATCCAAATCTGAACCGATCTCAATAAAATTTAACAAAGATATTTCTGAGCTGTATTTGAAATATTTCCCTGCATATCGTTGTTACGGAGTGCATATTACGGCTGTGGGTAACAAATATGACAAATCTAATGAACAGTATATATGGGAGCTATAGCTATATAGCTAAATCCAAATCTGAACCGATTTCGATAAAATTTAAAACAGCTACTCCTGTGCTCCATCTAATACCTGGTACCAAATATCACGGTTGTGGAGTGAATATTACGAATGTAAGGGACTAAAACACTAAATCGGATGAAACATATATATGGTTGCTATATCTATATCTGAACCGATTTTCACTAAATTTGATATACTTGCTTCTAGGCTGAATTTGGTCCGAAGTACTAAAATTCAGTCCATTTGGACTTATATCGGCCATTTGGTGCACAATTAACCCGAAATCGGATGAAGATATATATGGGAGCTATATCCAAATCTGAACCGATTTCGATAAAATTTAAAACAGCTGTTTCTGTGCTCCATCTAATACCTGGTACCAAATATCACGGTTGTGGAGTGCATAGTAGGAATGTGAGGGACTTAAAGATCAAATCGGATGAAAGATATATATGGGAGCTATAGCTATATCTGAACCGATTTTCATTTGATATACTTGCTTCTAGGCCGAACTCGGTTGGGTGTGCCAAAATTCAGGTAATTTGGAGCTATATCTAAATTTGATCCGATTCCCACCAATTTCAATAGGGTTCGTCCTTGGGCCAAAAAAATATCGAAAAAATAATCGACTCAGAAAATGATTCTATGAAGGTTCTCAAAAGTAACTATGGGTCTATCTCGTTTCCTTCTCCATGTTACAAACAAATGCACAAAGACATAATACCCTTACCACTATGTGGTGTAGGGTATAAAAAGCTAAAATCCTAAATTTTGATATTGAGATTGATATATGAGGATTGTTTTTAAATGCGGACTTTTGAATTAGGTAATTTGATATTGAGATCAGAGTTGGCTTCTAGGGTCTGCATACAGTAACGTCAAAATACTTTTTGACAGAAAAAATTACATGCGGGTCCCAATGGTGCAATGGTTTTACTGAGCTTTCCAAAAAGAAAAAAACTTGAATTACTTCTACATTACATTACACCTTAAAAATCTGAAAATTTAACACGATGTATGGAGTCTTGATAAATAAAAATTGTGCCAAACAAAACAAATTATGAATTTTGAGTACTAACAAGTAAAAGCAGCTAAATTCGGCCGGGCCAAACTTTTTATACCCTTCAAAATTTGAAAGAAACTTGAAAGATTTCAAAAAAAATTCAGTCGGAAAATTTCTCTCAAATGAAAACTGTTATATGGGGGCTATGCTAAGACGTGGTCCTGCATAAATAATTTGTGTCAAAGGCTGTAGGTACTGCTCCGAACTTTATATACGAAAATTGAAACCATTCCGGTGAATAATGCCACAAAAATCATGAAAATATCGAATATCTGGAGTACCATAAAATAGGTGCTATATTTAACATGGAACTATTTATTTCAAAGTACTCACGAAGAACTTCTCGTGTAAATTTTCAGACAACTCCGTCGAAAAATGTGGCTGAAATGATCAAAATATCGTATATCGGGGTGTACCGTTTTATAAAAGGTATACGATATGGTGAATCTATATAGCCAGTCCTCTTCTAGGGAATAAAGTACTCACAAGAAACTCCTCTTTTTCACACAATTCAGTTGAAAAATGTGGCTAAAATCAGCAAAATACCGAATATAGGGGGGTACCGTTATATGGGGGCTATACGATATTGTGAACCGATTTAACTTCCTGTCTTAACTCGTTTTGACTGTAGAGCGATTACAACAGAAGGACAAGGCTAAATCGTTTTAGAATTTTACGCTTATCAAGAATATATATACTTTTTTGGGTCTAAAATTATTATTTCGGAATGACGAACTTAATATGCCCTCCATACTATGTATGAAGGAGGGTATTAAAATCCATAAAACGAAGTGTTGGAATTAATCTAAAATTTAAAGGTGGAGTTTTCGCTAACGACGTAGCCGGCAATTGCTAGTATGAGATATACTACTCATATATTCATTCGATTTTTATAACCTACACCATACAGTGGTAAGGGTATTATGTCTCTGTGTATTTGATTGTAACATGGAGAAGGAAGCGAGATAGACAATAGTTACTACGAGGATCTTCATAGAATCACTTTCTGAGTCAATTTATGCATGCCAGTCCGTCCGACCGTCGGTCCATGTAATCTTGTGAAGTTCAAATGACCTGAATTTTGGCACATCCAACCGAATTAATACAGAAGCAAGTACATCTTTTTTTTTTTGAAAATCGGTTCAGATATATCTATAGTCCCCATGTATATGCTTCATTCAATTTTGGATTTTAAGTCCCTCACATGCGTAATATACACCCCACAAGAATGAATTTTGGTACCATATGACCTATAGAGCTTAAAATACCTCTATCAAATGATAATGGTGATAATTGTAAATGTCTAATATCAGCCTAAATTGACTGAATTTGAATGGCAATTCGAACGGAATTCATCTCAGAAGCAAGCACTTCAATCGGCCAGATATAGCTATAGCATATATATGTTTCATCTGGTATGTTTCATTTGGTGTTTAAGTCCCTCACATTCGTAATATGCACCCCACAAGAATGATATTTGGTACCGAATAACTTACAGAGCTCAAAAATACTTCTATTAAATCTTATCGACATCTGGTCAGATTTGGATATAGACTATATACATGTTTATCCGACATCAGGTTTATTGTACACCAAATTGGCCAAATGGACTGAATTTTGGCTCAGATATAGCTCCCATATATATATTTTATCCGGTTTGGTGTTTAAGTCCCTCATAAGCGTAATATGCAATGCACAACAATTATATTCGATAGCGGACATCAGATGCAGCTCGAAAATACCTCTGCCAAATTATACATCTTCATCCGATTTTACTGTTATTTTTCACCATATATGTAATATCAGCCAAAATTGAATAGGTGTTTTCATTTTCAACCGATTTTTTTCATTTTGTGAAACTCGATCCGGTACATATATTTCTCCAATAAATATTTTTAATATAATTCTTATCGAACCAATTAAGGTTATCCATTAATTTAGGGGAAATTGTCATCCCAATAATTAATTGGTTGTAATCTGACATTTTGGATGAAAACATTTAACATTTAAAGAAATTATATTCCACATATCTTCAGTATTTTAACATATTGCCAATGTAATAGCTACCCAAAATATTTAGAATTTGGAGGCCAACAGAATAATCCATTTTTTATCCCATTCGATCTTATCGTCACTCTGCTTTGTTGAACATTAATTTCAATCCAATTATTCAGAAGTGCCCATACACAAATATATTGTGTAAAATATTAAAATTGAATTAAACTCAACACATAATGTCGTAAATGACTTTGTGTTGTAAATTGTTGAATACAACACCTAAAGCTTAAGCTCTTGATGTTGGCAAAACAACTAAATTAAAATAAAATGAAATGCAAACGTGGAGCCATGGCTGCATTGATTGATTATTTAAATTGACTTTGACGACAGCGTGGACGTCGTCGTGGAACTAGATCGTTCTCTTTCACCGCACAGCTATAGAAATTACATTGAGAAAAAAATAGAAACAGTAGCGTAGGCTGAGAAATAAAGTTGCAATGGGAAACTGGCACAGCCCACCTTTGCATTAGGAAAGAATCAGTAGATGCAGACGTCTCTATTTTTTTTCCTGAAGGATTAATGAAGATCATATGATAATAATGATGAATATACTTCAGATCCCAACAGAGTGATGAAAATTACCCACACCGACCTCTCTGACATTACTACTAACTCCATATTGATTATACCCGCCACAGCATATAGACTAGCATGATCTTTGTCTTTGCAAGCTAAGCTTTTGCATTAAGAGAACATGGCATCTTTTAAGGTTTCAATTTCAGGTTACCCGGTTAAAAGTAGTTTCTTTTAACAGCAACAATAATGCCAGCCAACATAGATTTTTGATGAATAAATTAGCAAAAATGACACAATAATTAGGCTGGCAATAAATCATCCCCAGGAAAGCAATAAATTATAAATACATTTAAATGTATATCTTATTGGATAGAAAATATCCACCGAAGGGATAGACAATGGGTGGCGTTTTCATTAGAGTATTATGCAAATCCTAAGAAAGTCTCTAGAGATTAAGAAATGAAAATTAAATCATTTTCATAGAATTCTTACGATTTTCTCTAAACTATTGGTTGATCTGTTCATGAATTAGTTGATCACGTGCAAAATGTGCTGAAGAGCATTTTATAGAGACAATATCCTCTAATTTGTTTGAAACACTCAAGGTGTTCAAGACATGGTCCTTTCGGCCGTATGTAACGATCTTTATCCATATGTCAGATTTCAGATATAGATTTTTAAGGCCCCCAAAGCCGTAATATGAGCTCCACAACAATGATATTCTCGCGCCAATTAAAAAAAAAGAAAATCTTCAAAAATTGAGGTTTTTTACTACAAAATTGAACTTTTTTTAACGTCATGACGATGGAGTGGAATTTTAGTATTGAGGGTATATTAAGTTTGCCATTCCGTTTGTAACACCTCGAAATATACGATTTAGCGATGTCAGTCCTTCTATCAATCTGTGGAAATCACTCCAGCTTTTGAACGAAATGAAGTAGGTTGATAAAATTTTACTCAAATGTGTATTGTCTGTAGGACTTTTGGAAATGGAAACTCCCGATATTCGGAATTTTGGTGATTTAAGCAACATTATTCACCGAAAACGTTTCAAATTTGGTATTTGAAGTTCGCAATGAATAGTACAGCCTAAGACAGAAAATTTTCTGTGCAGGTCTACGTCTTCGGTACCTCCCATATTCGGCACTTTGATGATTTTGGCGACAGTATTCACCGGAATTGTTTAAAATTTTTTTATTTTAAGTTCTCAATGAATAGTACAGCCTAAGACAGAAAATTTGTGAGTGCAGGTCTACGTCTTCGTACAAGCCCTAATATAACGGCTATATTTGGTATTTCTAAGATTTTAACACAATTTTTAACCGATTTTTTTTTTTTTTTTTTTTTTTTTTTTTGAAAATGCCTAAATTCGTTCCAAATTGTGGAGGGTATTCAAAGATCGGCCTGGCCGAACTTACAGCATTTTTCTTTGCTTTTATTTTTAACGATTTTTGTCAACTCTCACCCTTAATAAGAGTTTTAGTACATTTTTAGGAAAGGACCTAAAATATATATTTTTCTTGTTGCGATGTATATTTTTGCTTCTTGGAAAATGCTGTAAGATGTCGTCACGCCGGACTCCAGTAATTTGGAGCCGATCAAGAGGTATCCGTCCGTTCGTCTGTATGGCTGGTGCACATTGTGACTATCGAAGGGAGTATCCGAGTTCATGCAAACTAGGTACATCTTAATATTATTGTCAAACTTAGATAGAGTTTTGAGTCAGGCAATATCAGCTCACTCCTTCTGATGTCTCCCCGCAAAACGTATTTTCACGTATTTTTTACAGAAAATATTTAGCCTCATACAACAAGAAAAAAATTTTAATCAAATCAGGTGCAAACAAGTAAAAAAAAAACATTAAGTTCGGCCGGGCCAAACTTTTAATACCCTCCACTTTAGGGTAAAGGAAACATTAGAAGAAATGTGGCAAAAACCATCAAAATACCGAATATCGGGAGGTACCGTTATATGGGGGCTATATCAAATCATGGACCTATACATACAATGTTTCGCCAACGGAGCTAGAACCCATTATGACTACAAATACCAATTTTCAGACAAATCCGTGAAAAAAATGTGGCAAAAATCATCAAATTATAGAATGTCGGTAGGTACCGTTATATGGGGGCTAAACCAAAACGTGGACCTATAATTACAATGACTCGCCACACGAACTGGGACCCATTATGATCTACAACTACCAATTTTTAGACAAATCAGTGAAAAAATGTGGCAAAAAAATTAAAATACCGAATATCGGGAGGTACCTTTATATGGGGGCGATACCAAAACGTGGACCATAGATGCAATGTTTTGCCACACGCACTGGGACCCATTATGACCTACATGTACCAATTTTCAGACAAATCCATGAAAAAATGTGGCATAAATCATCAAAATACCGAATATCGGGAGGTACCGTTATATGGGGACTATACCAGAACGTGGACCGATATATCTCATTTTCAATACCAATCATCCTAGACACAATACAAATAGCTCTGCTAAATTTTGCTCTACGTCAAATAATGTGGACTGTATCGTGATTTCAACAGACAGACAGTCAGACGGGCAGACAGACAGACGGACATCGTTAAATCTACTTAGAATTTTATGCTGATTATGAATATATATACTTTATGGGGGAATGACAAAGTTAATATACACTCCTTTCCAAGGTGGAGTGTATAAAAATGAGCTCCATCCTGTAATATATTTTTAATAATTATAACTCTTATAATATGCGAGATAAGCATTCCATTCTCTTCAATTTTAGCACACTACAATACTTGTACTAACACAAGATCTGGTGAGAAGATGAAATACATCAGCCCCCTCCTTCTGGTACCTCCCCCACAAAGGAATCAACACTTCGAATAACAAAACTTCCATAAAATGCGAAATGAGCAACCGATTATTTTAAAACATGGGACATCCGAAAATTTCTGTCAACACAAGACTAGGTGTGAAGATTGAAAACTTATTCTGTTACCTGCCCCACAAATTTGTATAATTATATCTCTTATAAAATTCGAAATGAGCTTCAGATTATCTTCAAACTTCAGATTATCTTCGGTCCACTCCTTCGGGTACCTCCCCCACAAAGGGATCGATATTTTGATTCACTCTAAATTTGACAAAGTTTAATATTTTTTTTTACAGTATATGGTGTGAAGATCATAGATATCGGCCTACCTCCTCCATAAAATATCAATGTTCATACCTCTCATAACTTGGGAAACAAATCTGTGATTCTATTCAAATGGAATATCTAAATATGTCTCTCAACCAGAGATCTGATGTGCATGTGGAACTTTTCTGCCCACTTCTCCTGGTACTGCTAAAAGTTGCATTTTTATACACTCCACCATACTATGGAGAGTATATTAACTTTGTCATTCCGTTTGTAACTCCTAGAAATACTCATGTCAGACCCAACAAAGTATATATATTTTTGATCAGCGTAAAATTCTAAATTGATTTAGCCATGTCCGTCTGTCTGTTGTAATCACGCTATCTTTCGAACGAATCGAGATAGAAGGCTAAAATTTTGCACGCGTGTTTATTTTTCCAGCAGGCAGGTTAAGTTCGTGAATGGGCCACGTTTTCATATAGCCCCCATATAACGGTACCTTCCGATATTCGGTATTTTGATGATTTTAGTGACATTATTCACCGGAATTGTTTCAACTTTGGTATTTGAAGTTCGAAATAAATACTACAGCCTATGACAGAAAATGATATGGGCAGGTCCACGTCTTCGTATAGCCCCCATATAACTGTACCTCCCGATTTTCGGTATTTTGATGTTTCAAATTTGGTATTTGAGATTCGTAATGGATGCTACAGCCTGTGACAGAAAATTGTCTGTGCAGGTCCACGTCTTCGTATAGCCCACATATAACGGTACCTCCCAAAATTCGGTATTTTGATGATTTTAGCGCCATTTTTCACCGGAATTGTTTCAAATTACGTATTTAGAGTTCGTAATGGGAACTACAGTATCTGAAAAATATGTCTATGCAGGTCCAGGTCTTCGTGTAGGCCCCATATAAGGGTACCTCCCGATATTCGGTACAATACCCACCGAAATTGTTTGAGATATCGTATTTGACGTTAGTAATAGATGCTATAGCCTGTGACAGAAAATTGTCTATGCTGGTCCAGGTCTTCGCACAGCTCCGATATAATGGTACCTCCCTATATATACGATATTTTGGTGATTTTAGCTACATTATTCACCGTTTTACTCAAGTTTCGAATTTGAATATTGTAGTGGCTAGTATAGACCCCAATATAACGGCAATATGCGGTATTTTTAAAATTTAACAGAATTTTTTAAGGATTTATTTATTTTTTTTTTAATTTCCAAATTCGTTCCAAATGGTGGAGGGTGTTCAATGTTTGGCCCGGCCGAACTTACTGCTTTTTAACTTGTTATCTATATGAAATTCACAATTAACCCGAAATCGGTTGAAGATATATGTGAGAAACATCTAAATCTGATCCGATTATCACCAATTTCATTATGCTTGGTCCTTGCGCCAAACAAATATTGTTTGCAAAATTTCATCTCAGTCTGATAATAAATGCGACCTGCATTTTGTTCACAAGAATACATGGACGAACAGACGGACTGACATGCATAAATCGACTCAGAAAGTGATTCTATGAAGATCCTCAAAAGTAACAATGGGTCTATTTCGCTTCCTCCTTCATGTTACAAACAAATGCACGGAGACATAATACCCTTACTACTATGTGGTGTAGGATATAAAAATATAGTCTTCTGAAATCTTCCCTGAATCATTACGCGTAACCCAAAAGCTGTCACCTAAAGGTTGTCTTACGAGGAAACAATGTGGCAATTTGCCCTGGTATAGATATGATGCCCTCGAGTTTTGTACGCAATGCTCAAAGTATATGTAGCCAATTTATATACTATGGAAAACACTTCTTAATACTATCCAAAAAAATTGTCCAATAATGTATGAACCTCAAAATTCGTAGAAAGATTGGGTTACCATTAAAGCCGCTGGCATCAATTATTCCTAACTTTGTGATAATTTATCGCATCTGTTTAAGATTACGATCTCCATTTGATGCTACAATCTGTATGCAATTGCAAACATCTTTTTCCCTACTGCCTTACATTCAAAATCTTTCTTCCCTACTAATCCACTGAACCGTAGGAGACTTCACTAACTTTTTGAAACAAAGTAATAAAATTCTGTCTCTTCTTCTTCGGAAAACAAACATGTAATGTAAACAAAGTCAACCATGATCATGACACAATCTAGTTTCTTATTTTCCTGTAGTTGTCGTTTTTGTATTTTTTTCTCTGCTATCAAAAGAAAATTTATGAAGCCACGATTTGTTGACAAATTTTTAAAACATAATAAATCAACAATTAAACTGTGGTGACCTTTGGCGGGGAGTACTCCATATGAACTTCGTTTAGGTTAACGAAAACAACAAATGCAACACAATGCAATAAACATGATGAATGAAGAGAAATGGAATCATATATTTTTGTGTGGTTGTTGTTGTGTTTGCTTTCTTCACATGCCTTCACATGAATATAAGGATGATGACGATAGCTTCATGCCGATAATTACGTTGATGATTGTAATTCGGATGATGGTGTTTGCATCGGCTGCTGATGATTCAGTTATGCATGGGAAACACAGTGATGAGGTTAAAAATGTATATTCTCAGCCATATGGCTGTGTATATGGGAGGTAGATCAAGTTAGAAGATAGACTACTTTGTTTAATCTTCCTGATACCTCTTCAAAAATCTGGCTTGAAAAATCCAAATCATTATTTGGTTTGGTTTTGATGTGGCCTTAAACAAATCAGCCATCTCTAGTTGGCACTACCACACAAACTGTGGTTGAGATATTAACTCTCTTGGGAAAATTGGGCCTTTATAGTGTCCTGATGAGGTTTTCCATGACATATTCAAATATAAACACACAAATCGCATTAATATAACAATTGTGATTAACTTCATTTTTGACCACAGACATTCTTCAGTTATGACTCAGTATTGAAGGAGCGTCTCGATGTAGTGCTTATTCGAATCAGGTTTTATAATTATTTTAGTGATCAACTTAAAATTCTGATGAAAATTAGCAGCATTTGCATGTTATCGTATAGTCTCCATAAATCGGTACCTACCAAAAATAAATCTTTATTGTGACTTCCGATACAAATACACCAGGTCACACAAATATGCTTTGTCTTGTTTAGAACAACTGATTGCATGAAGTGAAAGCGAGAGAGAGTCAGTTCTAATTTAGAAAATTGACTTATTGGCTTGTTTCGGAAAAATTCGTCTACATGCTACCACAGATCAAAACGCAACAAAAGGCTCCGAACACGTGGTTTTAATTGAAAGCTTTCCCCTTTGTGTTTTGTTAAACTTAAAAGAAAACTAATTTTCTTAGTAGAATAAGAATCCTGTAACAAAAGATCAAATGTCGGACGAGGCGACCATATGATAACCTACACCAGAGCTCCTGTAATAAAAAAGTTTATATTGGGAATTTATTTGAAGAAGATCAGAAGAAGATTTCGATAAAATTTAGCAGAGACATTTTCTAGCAGTATATGATGCCTTGTGTCAAATATCATTGTTGTGGAGTGGATATTACGCATGTGAGGGACTTTAACATCAAATCAGATGAAACATATGGGAGATATGACTATATCTAAAGAGATTTTCACCAAAATTTAGTCCATTTGTGCTGATATTAGCAATTTGGGGCAATTTGGGGCAATTTAGGGAAAAAAAGATGTTATGAAGGAGGCGGGTGGTTTTTTAAAGGTGAAAGTTGTCCAAACTTGAAAAATTGTTCCAGAGCCATAGGCGTGGACTTTAAAAAGATTTTTTTCCAAGCGAATTCCTCATCCAATAGCGCGGATTTCAAAGGATTTTTTCTGAGAGACTCCCAGGGCCATAAACTTGGTTTTTTTTTTTTAAAAGATTTTTCTGAAGGACACCCAGGACTGTAAGCGAAGGTTTCTAAAGAACTTTTTTGAGAGACTCCAGGACCAATAGCGGGAATTTTCAAAGAAATTTTAAAAATAACATTTTTTTGGGGAACTCCAAGAGACATAAGCGTAGATTTTAAAGGATTTTCACTAAGAGACTTCCAAGGCTATAAGAGGACTATTAGCATGGATTTTTTAAGGATTGTTTTCTGAGACGCTCTTTGGACTATATGCGTGAATTTTTAAAGAATTATTGTGGTAGGCAGACCTATACACCTTGGTTTTTAAGGGAAATTTTCTGAGACCCTGTCAAACTAAGGGACTGCCAGGGTTATCAACTTGGACTTTTAACAGAATTTTTCTAAGCGACTTCCAAAGCTAAAATAGTGGATTTTCGCAACAGTTTTTCTGAGGGACTATTCAAATATCAAAAGTTTTTATTCTAAGAGACTCCTAGGGCTATAAGCATTTTTTTTAACGGATCATTCTGAGACATTTACAAAGCTATAAACTCGGGTCTCAATTTTTTTTTTTTTTTTTTTTTTTGTTTCTTTTTTCAGAAACTAATTTACATGGATTTTAAAGGAATTTTCCGAGGGACGGCCAGGTCTATCAATTTTAAATGTGGATTTTTCTGAGCAATTCAAAGAGCTATAAGAATAGACTTTGAATGAGTTTTTCTGAGGAACTTTCAAACATACAAAAACAACGTGTTCTATGTAATTCGCAAAACTATTCACGGCGAGAATTCGACTATATTCAATTCATCGCACACATTACATGTGTATGTATATTTCATTACAAAAATATAAGTAACAAGGCAGCTTAGTTAGGCTGGGCCGAACTTTTAATACCCTCCATCATTTTGAAGGAACTTGAAAGAATTAAAAAAAAACAGTCGAAAAAATTTGTCCGTCATATGGGGGCTACACGAAAACGTGGTTCTGCATATACAATTTTTTTCATAGGCTGTCCGTTAAAACATTTCTCTAATGTCAATAAATTGGAAACAAGTCCGGTGAACAATGCCGCTAATATCATCAAAATACCAACTAAAGGGAGGTGCCCATGTATTTAAGCTATTATATAAAATTTTATCAACCTACTTCCTTTCGTTTGGAATCTAGAGTGATTTCCACAGACAAATAGACGGATGGACACCGCTAAATCGACATAGAATTTTATGCTGATCAAGAATATATATCTAAAATGCATATTTCGAGATGTTACAAACGGAATGACAAACTTTAAATACCCTCCCTACTATGATGGAGGGAATAACAATTTAAAAAAAATCATCAAAATACCGAATATTGGGAGGTACCGTTGTATGGGGGCTATACGAAGACGAGGCCCTGCACAGACAATTTTCTGTCTTAGGCTGTAGTATCCCTTTGGAACTTCAAAAACCAAATTTAAATCACCAAAATACAGAAAATAGGTAGGTACAGTTATATGGGGGCTACATGATGACGTGGACCTGCACAGACAATTTCTGTCATAGGCTGTATTATCCCTTTGGAACTAATACCAAATACCAAATTTGAAACAATTTCGGTAAATAA
This sequence comes from Musca domestica, assembly GCF_030504385.1. NCBI lineage: Eukaryota > Metazoa > Arthropoda > Insecta > Diptera > Muscidae > Musca > Musca domestica. Next base: position 8,065,687 of record NW_026712326.1, read on the forward strand.
TGTCGCTAAAATCATCAAAATACCGAATATAGGGAGGTACCGTTATATGGGGGCTATATAAAAACGTGAACCTACATGGCCCATTTATGAACTTAACCTGCCTACTGGCAAAATAAACGTGTGTGCAAAATTATAGCCTTCTATCTCAATTCTTTCGAAAGATAGGGTGATTACAACAGACAGACAGAATTTTACGTTGATGAAGAATATATATACTTTGTTGGGTCTGACATGAGTAATTCGAGGAGTTACAAACCCTTCCATAGTATGGTGGAGGGTATTAAAATTAAAAAAAAAAAATTAAGATAAAAATGACCGATCGCAATCAATCGCGAACGCTCGTTGTCATTGGTGGGCGTTTGCCAGAAATTATATCAATCACCAACGCAATGAACGACCGTTGTTGTGAGTGGCGAACTTCGTTTTCTGAAGAATATATCGTGTTAAAATACAATCGCAACATGAGGTCAAGTTAGAAGATCGTATTTTTAATCTTTTTTTAATAGTTCGCGAGCGAAGTTTTGCACATCCTGATTTCTTAAGACTTTTTTCTAGAGATTCCTATATCCATAAGTGTGGATTTTTTAAGAAATTTTTAGATTTTTGGAGAAAATAGCTTGTTAAAATGTTGGACCATGTAGGGTCCATATAATATTTAATTTTCAAATAATTTTAAATGTTTAAATAGAAGGGCTACATTGTTTGAGCAAAATGTTTTTAACGGAATTGTCAAAAACCGGAAATCAGATTGAGTTCAACTTCCAGTGGAAAAACTTAGTATAAAGGTATAATGTTTTTAGGTTCGTGGTTCTTGCTTTCCTTAGGCCCCCATTTAACAACAAATCTCGATAGTCTCTATTGTGATCTTCATACCCACTGTTCGAATTTTTTTTTTTCGTCGAACACATAATAAAACTGTGATTAGTATCACGAACTTTAGGGTCGCCAATTCTCAAGCGACCCTAACAAGACTATATGCTATCAAATACATATTAACAACAATAACAACAACTACAAGTACCCACATAAAAAGTAAGTTATAGCTGAACTGGGATATATAGAAATCCTCCAAAAATAAATGTTGGGAAAAACGTGATTCTTCTGCTTGTCCTGTTCACAGGAGAGACAGAGAAGAAAACCAACAAGAAGTAAAAGAAGAAAACGTGAGTGAGTATGGCAACAAAAACGATATAGTGTCGTCGTTTATTAATTTTACTCTTGTGGCTGTTATTGATTTATATTGTATCACCATACAACAACAACAAAACTGACTCTACAGATACATAATTGATTGCAGATCCTTTAAATTCATTTACACAAAACCTTCAATCTTAATTTTGGCCAAAGCCATTGCCAAGCAATGCCACCACAATACGACACGAAGGTCATCCCAATCCACTCAGATTCGGATATCAACAGCCAGCCAGTCAGCCGGCCGAGGAATACAAGGAATGCATGTATTATGTTTCACGCTCACATATATTTCCGATAAAGGCACACATAAAAACGCATAAAATTCTTGACCTACTAACCACAATTACACGTTTTAGTTTGGGATTTTCTGGCACAGTATTTGGTATTTTGCGCAATGCCAGGGAATGAATGCTTTTTAGATGGGATGAAAACAAAAACTTTCTCTGGAAATGTTGATATCAACGAAAAAAAAATCGTTTACTCATACTCTGCCGAAGAATGCGTCGTCTGTTTTGCCGTTGTGGCAAAGTCTTTTGGCTTGTGATACCTCATGCCGCTTGTGCCGCCGCCGTCGGCGACGACTGTAATACATACATATGAGCAATCGTGCCTTCTGGCAAATAAATTGTGACTTAAGTTGGCAATAAAATTTTATTGGTGACATAAAATTAAAGGAACGCCAAAGTGGAATATTCTTCCCGAAGGAAATGCAAAATGATATGTACCAAGAGGTTATATGTGACGTGATTGAATACGACTTTGAAGTACTTTAAAAATCATTGGGTTTTTATAACAAATATATATGAGAACTCTCGATAAGAACTATATCGAATAATAGGCAAGGTTTATAAGTGATAAATGTATTTTCGAAATTTTTGAACTTTGGTAGGTTATCAGACATGAATCCTAAGGGAATCCAAGAAAACTATATGATGATTGAGAAGAGGCAGAGACGATTGAACGCCTAGTATGCAGATGTCCCATGTTATTCAACAGGAGATAGGCTATTTGGCGGGTGGGAGATAGAAACTCTAACGTTTTTTACTGAGATAAAGATTCCTTCATCATCTAAAAGTTTGTAAAGGCATTACCTGCGAAGCAGACCCACTTGGTAGATATATTTCTCTCCATAAACCCTCTCTTCTCGTTCTTTTCTATATCTTTCGTATCACAAAGAACTATTTTCTGGTCGTATCAAATGATATATATTCTCTAGAGGGGTAAGGCTTAGGGTAAAAAAATGTCCATACACACTGAGTAGATTTATAATGCTGCTTAGCGGTATTGACACATTTCACATTTTAATACGAAAAAATTCTTTATCAATTCTAGAAATTATATAACGGATCCTCGCAAAATACAAACATCCTTCGACTTTCATCCAAAATCTCAGGTAAAAGAATATCTTGAGATCACTAAATATGAAATTTAAAAGTAAAATTATATAAAATCATCAATATTCAGGATGAAGGCGAATCCAGTGAAGGCAGAATATTTTTGTTATTAAAGATTTAATTATTGGTTAATTAATCCAGATAGTTTGGAATATTCGTGCTATAAATATGAAAATTGCCTTATCTGTTTCCACCTCAATGATGCGTTTAGATTCTATGTGCTGCGTTTGGATAATTTGCTCATCACCAGCCTCTTATGTGTCAGTCGGAATAGCACTTTAGGAAGGTTTTTATTGAATTAATTGACAAATTATCGTCATCTCTCCTTATCTTATTCATGGCTTGATTTTAGTTATTATGTATGCTTTCAGGAATTTATTTTTACTTTATAGAAAATTTAAATTTTTTTGAAATATAATTTTCAATTTGAAAACATGCAGGATTTCGATTCAATGAAAACTTGATTCAAACTTTTCAAAATTAAAAATTTTAGAATACGGCCAGAGTAGTTTTCCTACTAATTGTTTAAAATTTATATTTAAGAAAACTACAGAATACAGATAAGTAAGCAAAGGCTATAGTCGTGCGGAGCCAACCATGTGATACCCTACAACACTACAATATGTTAGAAGCCCCCTTTTGTCCAAATCCATTTTTAAAGATCTCGCTTTTAAAATTATAACTCTCTTCTCAGGCGTGTCGATTGGCTTTAATTGTGTGATCAGGAAATTTTTTCTGTTTTTTGGTTTTTTGGCAAGAGGCCCCTCTGTACCTCTAAGTTTACACTCCCAATATTTAGCTATATTCGTCAACGAAATCAGCATAAAAAACCAGAAGTAAGCCTTTTGTGTATTTTGGATATCGCCTGTAAGTTATTTTCAGCGTTTCGGTATTTTTTCACACAAAAGTAGTGGTTCATTCTACCCGCTGTCCTAAACTCTAAATTTGTGCGAAATTTCGTGTCCTTTGGTTTCTATTTGTGACCTTCATAACGGCTAAATCAGGAACATTTTTAGTTGTTGGTCCATTTCAACTCCCAAATATATTGCGGACATCTTTGAAAACAATAGGCCTAGCCCTTCTGAGCCTAACCCTACCATCGTGAAAATTTTCGTGAGGATCCGATCAGTCAATAGGTCTATAATTGCGACCCGTAGAACAACTGCAAAATCATGAAATCTATTCTGGCTCTAGCCCCACCTCCATTTAAAATTTCTTGAAGATCGGGCCAATAGTGATTAAAAATTAACATACACAGACGAACTTACGGACATACATAGCTAGATCGACTCAGCTCGGCGAGATAGGAAGATCCGTATATACTTTCCTATGTGGAAAACCAATACTTCGAGGTATTACATAATTTTTGTCCCAATCAAACTTATAATACCCCTAACCAAAGTGTTGTGAAAAATTCATAAATTGTTATTGTTTTAAACTGAAACTTTCTTACAAGTCATTTTTAGGGTCCCGCTACCGAATATCACATAGCATAGTCTCACATCCTCCGAACCCTAAGTCTACCACCCCAAAGTCAACAGCATACAAACACGGACGAGTCAACAGTGATATCCCGAGTACTCTTCGTAGATTTTTAGTATTATTTGACGTACCACCTTCAATCTCAAACCTATATACTAAAAGTGATTTAAAATGCCAGATTTTAAGCATTAGCAATTTATTATATTCTTACACATTTCCGGAACAACCTCCGATATATCAACTTATACCAAATGTCAAAATTCTACATAAATTCATTCACATAATACCAAATGGTTTTTATATCCTCCACCATAGTATATTAACTTTGTCATGCCGTTTGTAGCACCTCGAAATATACATTTTATACCCCACAAAGTATATAAATTCTTGATCAGCATAAAATTCTATTTCGAATTAGCTATGGCTATCCTATCAGTCTGTAGAAATCACTCTAGCTTCCGAACGAAATTAAGGAAGTTGATAAAAATTTACTCAATTGTGTATTATGTTTACAGTACGCTTGGTATTGGGACATGTAGGTCCACGTCTTCCTATATGATATTTGAAATTCGTAATGGATACTACAGCATAAGAAAGAAAATGGGCAATGTGGGTCCACGTCTTCGTATAGCCCCCATATAACGGTAGCCCCCGATATTCGGTAATTTGATGATTTTAGCGACATTATTTACCGGAATTGTTTTAAATTCCGCATTTGAAGTTCGTAATGGATACTACAGCCTGTGACAGAAAATTGTCTGTGCAGGTCCATGTCTTCGTATAGCCCTCATATAACAGTAGCCCCCGATATTCAGTATTATTTACCGGAATTGTTTTAAATTCCACATTAAAAGTTCGTAATGGATACTACAGCCTATGACAGAAAATTATCTGTGTTGGTCCAATTCTTCGTATAACCCACATATAACGGTATCCCCGATATTCTGTATTTTAATGATTTTAGCGACATTATGTACCGGAATTTGGTATTTGAAGTTTGTAATGGATACTCCGCGTAAGACAGAAAATTGCCTGTGCAGGTCCACGTCTTCGTATAGCCCCCATATAACGGTACGTCCCGATATTAGTTATTTTGATGATTTTAGCTACATTATTCGCCGATATTTTTTAAGTTTCGTATTTGAATATTGTAATGGTTTATGACAAAAGTCTCCCATGCAGGTCCTTGTCGTCGTATAGGCTCCAATGTAACAGCTACATTCGGTATTTTTAAAATTTCAACAGAATTTTTAACAGATTTTATTGTTTTTGAGAATTGTTAAATTCTTTCCAAATGGTGGAGGGTATTCAAAGTTCGGCCCGGCCGAATTACAGCTTTTTTTACTTGTTTCTAATTTTTATTACACTTATGGTTCGATTTCAAGAAAAGCCTTTAGTACAACTTTTTAACACCTCATCAGGGACTTTTATTCCAAATTTTAGAATTCTAACTCCATCCGTTTGCCCAATCCAGTTTAGTACCTTTTGTACGAATTCTTACACTACAAATTTTCAAAATCACAGTCTTATCACACCCTTATTTACCAACATTGACTCAGGTCAAGAATCGAACTTCAGCAGTTTCGCTGGGCCTTGAATCAGTCATTTACTCATTGACTGCTATATTTTCAAATAATATGTTTCGAAATGAACACACCAAAATGCAAACCATGGTATGGACATCACTTTTCGTATTGAGTTTGCACATAGCACGTGAGGTGAATAACACATAGTACATAAATACCCACCCTCCTTTAAGGTTAAACATGTTGAAATATGAAATGTGAAATAAGAATCCGATTGTCTTCATTTTTTTTTATACTTAGTATTAAGATAGGACGGAAGGGACCACTCTGAATTTAGCTTGGAGTAGCACTGGTTGCCATGGTAGCTCAAAAAATAATTCTGCAGCTTTGATCTCGAAGTTACCTCAATTAACTTCCATTAACAAAACCCCCAACCTTAGGAATTTCAGGTGGCCTATTACGGTTACTTATAACAACCGCACCACTCGGAAACAAGCTGATCCCTTGTGTTCATCCCATTGGGCAAAAGGACAGAGACTTGACACAGTCTACAGTATTTAGTATCGTCGCCACCCTACATAGAAATCATGGCCCTTGTAACAGTGACTTGCGATTAATTCCACCACAAGTTTTAGGTCAGATTTCGCTTTGGAAATTACCTTGATCTTTTTTCAGAAATCATCGGCCAAATTTTCTTGGACGCATTGCAACCCCTTCCTTTTAGCCAGTTTTGTTGAAATCTTCCAGAGGTATATTTATGTATTACTCGGAAAAACGGATCCACCGGGCTCTCAACCTCCAGATCAACTGACTCGGATCCACGGCTTGCCAATTCATCTTCTGATTCATTGCCAGAGACGATCTTTGGCCATTTAATTCAGTCGTGGTTTAGTTTGAAGGATTTCCGGATATTCAGGTTTTCGAATAAGACACCAGGATCCGCTTCAATTTCCATCTTTGAACTATCGGTATATCGTATCGTCGCAACTATACCGTTGAAAACTGGGATGCTCTGGGTCCAGATATCCCTGCTAGGTATGTGGATGTCTACTATATAATCACCGGTTATAAACCGACCTTTTATGTTCTCCACATACTTTTAAATGACAGAATGTGCAAAGGACTTGTTGCGACACTGGCAAAGTTTTTTTGAGTTTCATGGTGCACCTAGGGTGTCCAGTGCAGATTGGGGTATGCTCCGAATGCACCTGTAATTAAGTCTTTGGACTTTATCAATGCTTCTGTTGAAGGAAGTTTTTCCTAGAGAATGCCACTAAACTAGCTCTCCATAAGTTAGAATTGGATGGACAATTGACTCATGTATCCATTCTGTGCAGTGTGTGCAAGAGTAGAGCGAGCTCCTTGATATTCCTCATCCAGTTTAATCGTTTGTTGAGGACAGCATCGAGATATTTGGCTTCCGAGGAAAGACTCAACGTGACTCCATCTAGCAAAGAACTCTGGGAGTTTCCGCATCCTCGTGAAGAGAACAAGCTCATTTTTAGAGCTTGTTCACGCAAAGTTCATTTCCGCGTGTCTTGATAGTTTTAAAAAAGATTCATGCATTAGGTCTGAAAGTGTAGGTAACGACTTTAGTTCCGTTTTGTTCAAGAGCTTTGAATAAATTATTTATCACCAAAAGCCAGAGTAGTGGTGACCAATGCTCTTCTTGCAGAGTACCCCTAGTAACTGAATACCTGACGGAGCACTCCCCGATTTTTAAACCCTCCACTATACTATGGAGGGTATATTAACTTTGTCATTCCGTTTGTAACTCCTCGAAGTACTCACGCCAGACCTAACAAGGTATATATATTCTTGATCAGCGTAAAATTCTAAGTCGACTTCGCGTTGTCCGTCTGTCTATTGTAATCAAGCTATCTTTCGAACGAATTGAGAAAGGAGGCTAAAATTTTGCACACATGTTTTTTTCAGTAGGCAGGTTAAGTTCGTAAATGGGCAATTTGGTATCTAAATTCACCGGAATTGTTTCAAATTACGTATTTGAAGTTCGTAATGGGAACTACAGTCTGTGACGGAAAATTGTCTATGCAGGCCCAGGTCTTATAATAGGCCCCGTATACCAGTACCTCCCTATATTCGGTATTTTGACGAGTTTAGGTACAATACCCACTGAAATTGTTTGAGATGTCGTATTTGAAGTTCGTAATGGATTATTTCAAGTTCCGTATTTGAATATGGTAATGACTTATGACAAAAAATGTCTATGTAGGTCCACGTCGTATATACCCCAATATAACGGCTATATTCCGTATTTTTAAAATTTTAACAAAATTTTTTAAGGATTTTATTTTTTAAAAATTTCCAAATTCGTTCAAATGGTGGTTGGTATTCAAAGTTCGGCCCGGAACTTACTACTTTTTAACTAGTTTTTATTCATTTTTCCTTTCAACAAATGCATGAACTTCGCATGCGATATCATCCTTGGCTTGTAGGGCACCCATAAACAATTTAGAAAATTTATTACTTTTAAAATGTACGATGATAAGTATCAAAAGAACACAAATAAATTTCTTCTCATTTCAAACACGGCTGGATAATAAAATTTAAACGATTTACAAAAAAAAAAAAACCGTATTCCATTTCCTGTTCAAAACGAACATATATTTTCGATGATAATGTTTCAGAAAAATGTTGTTTTATGTGGACACAAAACATAAGATGTTCGATTGCATGTTGTAAAACTATTTTTTGGGAAGCGAAACAAAATGCACGAGATGAAATGCTATACAGGCCAGATATACAGCTGCAGACACACAAACACATATACAAACAATATCCTCAGAGTGGCCAATTGTTTAATAACAATTATGTTGCCGTTGATGATGGGGTGTTAAAGGTCATTTCTTTGTTAAATGAAAATGGGATGCATTTTTTGGTAAATCCCTAAAAAAATTACCCTACAAGGCGCATTTTTTGAAATTATGGAAAAAATTAAAAAAAATTAATAAAATTTTTGGGAAAATCCAAATCAAAATACTGTTCAAATTTATGAATTAAATTAAAAAAAAAAAACAATAAATTCTTACAGGTTATGGAACGTTCCGATCCACATTGATAAATATTCAGACCACACCATAATTTAGGCTCATCTTCTCAGGCGAAAGTGTTCCCAGAAAAGCCATAAAGTAGGAAAATGATTTCCTTAAATAAAAAGCTTTTATAAACATTTTAATTCCTATGCAAATAACTCTTCCAAAAGAAAACCGCCATCATCGGCCATAACGTAATTGTTGTTAAGATCCATTGAATTTTTGGCATGTTGCATGTTTAAAATAAATAAATTGTTAAATTTCGGAATTGTTGCAGTAGTCGAAGAGTATGTCCCAACTGCAAACTGTTTGCATCTTCAGTAGCCTCTGTTGTTGTCTGTTTTTTTCTTTTTGTTTTTGAGTGTTGTTGGTGACTCAGTCACTTTTGCTTCCATGTCTGCCACAGATGGGATTTATAATTTATCCCATTGGGCATGCCAAAGTGGTGTCGGCATTTGTCTCTCTGTCTGTCTGTTGGTCTGCCTGTCTGTCTGTCTCCAGCGATTATTTGTTTAGATTACATTGGCAACTTTTATTGAAAGTGAAATTATTGACATAATAGGTTAATGAGAATTTATAGTTACGTTGTTATTATTAATTTTCCTTGAGATGGGATTTACGACGAGATTACGTTTGTGGGGATTGAGGACACGAAAAGGGCGAGTTCAGAAACATTGGATTGTTATGATTACTAATCGAGGAATTGGCTTCGACTGCTTCTTCCTCCTTCTTCGCGGAACTAAACTAATCCGGCTGGTTTTGATGGTAAATTCATCCAGAGACGGGATTAGACTGGATATATGAAAAAGAAGGCAGCCTAAAAAACTAGGTTAAAAATTTAAATTGAGTGGCAAATTAGATATTAAAAATTCTGAAAAAATAATATAAGATAAAGCGTAATTTAGTAAAATTCCTATTTCAAAGGCACGAAAAGTACTAAAAAGAAGGGCGTTCTTATTCAATGAACAGTAAAAGCGAGAAACTTGAGAGTTTGCAAGGCGACCATTCTTGATACTCATGCCGCACTTCAAATTAAGGAAAATACTAGAAGATAGATAATAGATACAGCTTCATTATTGGACAATCTTTAAGAATTATAACTTTGAAATTTGAAGCGATGTCAGCCTGTTTGACAGATAACTTTTAAAGGCAATATCCGAATTGGCTTAAACTTAATGCATCGTAATATTTTTACAAAATTTATATTGAAAGGTCCACTCACATAAAGCAAAACATTTTAATAATAACTCTGGAAATACATGATTCTAGATTTTCTTCTGTCTTCTATGGTATTGCATTTTCATGCCGATCTAAGTTTTTCTGAGAAGCTTCACATTGAGTAAAAAAATTACCAAACCGAATAAAACTACCAAGAAATTGTATTCCATGTTGAGGCATAGTCCCCATATAACCACACCCTCATATTTAAAGAAATTTTAAGATTTAAGGTATTTTAAAAGTTAAGTACCTTTTTATACCCTACACCACAAGATGGTCAGGGTATTATGTCTTTGGCATTTATTTGTAACAGGCAAAAGGAAACGAGATAGGCCCATAGTTCCTTTTAATGATTCCTTTTTGTAAACAAAGTACAGTTCGCATTTGTTTCCCTAACCAGATGAAATTTTGCACAAATCATTTGTTTGGCCCAGGGACGAACGCTATTGAAATTGGAAATAATCGGTCAAAATTTAGATATAGCTCCGATTTGTCCGATTTGTCTTTTATTGGGCACCTAACGTGTAATATCAGCACATACAACCAAATTAGGCCTGAAAATAAGTATGTCAAATTTGATCGAAATTGGTTCAGATATAGCTATAGCTCCCATATATATTGTTCATCCGATTTCTTTTTTTTTTGTCCTCTGCAGCCGCAAATACAGCTCAGAAATACCTTTGCTAAATTTTATCGAGATCGGTTCCGATTTGCATATAGCTCCCATATATATCTTTATCTGATTTCAAATTAATTGTGCACCAAATGGGCAATACAAGTCCGAATTTAAAAGATATAAATGCTTCGGCATATTTAGTCCTTTGAACTTTAAATTATAATTTTAATCAAAGCGTGTATGATTAAATTCTCCCATAAAAACTTTTAATTGTTATGCGGAGCTCTACTAACTTAGCAAAGTGGTGTAGGATATCATAAAGTCGGCCCGCCCGACTTTAAGACTTTCTTTACTGGTTTTGTATTAAAATTGACTTTAATTTGAAATATTTAGTTCTTAATTAGTACCTTATGTCCTTGCACCATAACGTTATTAAACAACTCGATATAGGTCCTAGGTAAACAACTCGATATAGGTCCCATAGAATCCAATCCTCGATTTTAATTCTTGGCGAGATTTTCACCAAATTTTTTAAATCGATTTATCTTAAATTATATTGAAAATTAAAAAGACAACATTGAACATGTTATGGATATAGCCTCCATTCAGCTGTAAGGAATTTTCATGATTTTGACCATTTTGGATTCTGAATATAAAAATTTCCATTGTTTGGCATGCCTCCCATATAAAGGTGCCTCCATATTTGCAGTAATTTAAAGGTATAAGTGGTAGTTTAAAACACGCGTAGGGACCATAAATGAAGATATATACAGCTAAAACAATTCTTTTCGCAATCTAAAGTTTAAATGTTGATATATGCGAAACTTGAAGTTTATCGAAATCCTATTTCAGTTATAATAATTCAGAATGTTGATCCAATGTCGGGGAGGTACACGATGGAGTGGGTCGATGTTGTCTATAAATAAAGATATTCGGATTTGCAAAGTTTGCACAAAACTTTATGACCCTTTCGAGTTCTACGAGGTTAATTATTTTCTGTGAAAATTTTGGAGGAGGCACCAGAATTTATGGAGGAGGCACCAGAAGGAGTGGATCGTTATTGCCCATCTTCGAACTCGATTTAAGTTTGATAATAATAGTATTACGATGTACCAAGGTTGGATCAAATCGGATACCCCCTTCGAGAGTTATCGCGCGTACCAGCCGGTCAAGCAGAGAAACGGACAACCCTATGTCAACTCCAAATGTCCTGAAACGGATTTGGTCTGAAACCGTTATTTCGATTAGGCTAATTTTGGTCGTATCAAATGATATAAGTACCTTCTTTAGCCATATGACTGAGGGTAGAAATAGGGAAATTAATGCCCGATTGTTTTACATCAAAGCTAGTCTGAACATGGAATACATGCGCAAAATCTATATGGTAAAATTAAAATATGTTGCAAAAGAATTAAAATGTAATTTGCCGAATGGAATATCCCGTGTAGTTCCAAATTTACGAAAATTAAGATATAAGTCAGAAACGGGCATTGAACAAACTTTGAGCAATCATTCTTCTTTAACCTTAAGCTATTCGTTGCGGAGATACATGCTTTCCATTTTTATATAACCTTTCACCCGCACAGATTAGTGGCCTGCCGATTCCTTTAATACAAATATAAATATAACTAAAAGATGTACCGAGGAGATATAAATCAGATTTACTTAAAAATTTGCACGTGCCAATACTTTCTTATACCCTTCACCACATTATGGACGCTGAATAATGCACCGCATATTCTTAAAAACCCCTAAAAAATTTCTCCCATACTCCCACTAGGGGTTATGTCCGATTTGGAAGGGGGGAGTGGGAAAATTGTCTTTGACTTAATTTGCAGATTTGCCATGCTTCCCCAAAGAAAAGTTTCTCGTTTTGTTATCTTCTCTGTAAAAATTTTGAAAAATTCTATTAACTGAAAATGTTCTTTAAACTCCTGGGAAATTGTAAATTCCCTTGGCATCTTTTTGATTTAATTATGGCACACCTAAAAAAATACAAAATAGACAACAAAACAAAATAAGAAGGAACTCACTTTTTATATTCTTGTCCATTAATGTCCCAATCGACTATTGTTGTTTTTATTTTTGCTAACTATAAATCTACACACATACATAAACTTCAAAAATATATCCTGACAAGATATTTTATTCACAACTCCTAAAATCACCCTGACCCTTACAACTTAATCATTTGGAAAATTTTCTTGATTGTTGATTTTTCATATTGTCACAGCTGCTGCCGTTGTTGCTTTGAATGTAACGCCGTTCGTTGCCAAAGTCATTTGTTTACATTCAACTTGAACTTAAGCGATCAGCGGGACCAACAAAAAAAAAATTAGATAATTTTTTTTCCACTTTAATGTCCATCGCATTATGTCAAATGGTGTACGAGTATTTGTCAATTCTCTATCAGGCAATGGTGGTGTCTCAAGGCTCTGCTGGACCAAGTCGCCGGTATCGGTGGCTTGCGGCTGACTGGCTGGCTGGCAAAAAAGATAACATTTGTAACCGTAAGACTATACTTTGTAATTAATGAAAATCCCCCGAAATGTGGACACAATAAGGTCAATACTGTGGTTGGGGTATTTTTGCAGTTGCTGCTGCTGCAGCGGCTACCATTACCAGTGGAGTAAACCAATCCAAGTCAAGCCAAAAGGAACAAACATGACGCGCAATGGAAAAGACAGCACACCTGGTTGCAAAATCATTTGTATATGGGGGTCTCTCGTGTTGTTGTTGTTATTATGTTTTCCTTGTGAGGGGCTCACACACACACAACGGCAAAGACTGAGTACCGAGTTTGAGTATTTTTTTTTTTTTTTTTGGAATCATGTTAAAGGCATTGTTTTACAAAACTGGTATCCGGCTGATGTTGCGGACTGGTGTTGTTGTAAAGTTTTTTTTTTCGATTTTTCCCCGACAGAATTTAGTAATAATTTATTTGTGCAACATACCTTAAATAAAGAAATTTATGGGTATTAATGAATCGAATATTGCACAAAATATGATTTAAATTCACATTTGTAGCCTATGAATATTTTCTTCATTTTGGCAATGCATTTTGTACAGAAAAACCAAAAAAAAAAAAATTCGTTCTGGACTTTTGGTCAACTAGTTGAGCCGGACATTTATGGACTCATCAGCCGACGAGTCGGACAATTTAACAACGCACTGTGACAACCAGCATAGATTCAGTGTTAAAAACGTTAATTAAAATTCCCAACATACAGCGTGGCAAGTTTGCCAATCATCAGCCTCATCATTGGTGGCTATCAATCAAAAATGGTTTTAATTAAATTCACGCAGATGACGGACGGCGCATCTTCAAACTCATTAAACACGTCAGAAAACATCAACGGCATACTTCATTCCACAAAAATGTCCATACATGATTTAGAGGCCTCCAATAGGCGTCTGTCAATGGTATTAGCTATCGGAAATAAGCGAATGTAATTATTTGCTAACATAGCCATTATCATGCGATCGGTGATAGTGCGTAGAAAAAAACAAACGAAAGACTTAAGAAACAAACGTAACAAGTAGTTACTTTGCAGACAAGGTTTGAAGATTCCTCAAACGGCAATATTGTGTGATGACAAATATTTTAATTATTTTTGTTATTACCTAACGTATAGGTAATGTGCAGCTTATTTCGAGAAGTATATTAACTTATAAGTGGGGATTACTATAACACAACAATCTCTAAGCAATGGTTAATTTTTTAAACAACAAAATTCAAAAATCTAGCTTCATTTTAAACACAAAGCTCTAGCTCTTTCCGATCACTTGACAAAAATGCCTCTAAGGTATGAGCTTGCAAAAATCCAGTCCTATTTTCCAAATTTGCAGCAAAGGTAACCCTCATGCAAAGCCTTCAAACTTGAAGTTTTCGCATGGAATATAATAAAGGAATGCCAGAGACGCGCTTGAAACCTGCCGTCAGTTTTCTTTATAATTTGATACTAATATGCCTATGCACTCTCACTTTTAGACAACAGAAAGAAAATAGGCTCAACAGAGCTAAAAAATTGCTTCGCTTGGCCGAAAGTGGTGGACTGCCGAATTTGATTTTTTCCGATGAGAAAACATTCGTTGTCCAACAGTTTGCAAACAAACAAATTGATCATGTTTACTTGCCAAAGAGGTCAGATGAAAAACTGCACCTTCGGTTGGTCACCAGAACTCAGGCACCGTCCATGGTGATGGTGTGGGCCGCCATAAGAGCCGATGGTCGGCCTTGAAAGCCTTGGGCACTCAAACATTTTGGCCGCAGCGTACAATGCCGTTTGAGGGCCATAATTCGTGCCAAAGGTAACCAATTCGAACAAATCTTTACTTTTTTCTAAAATTTTATGCTATTTCCGACATTTTTTGCTTCCATAAAGTAAAATTAAAACAAGTAAAAAAACATTAAGATCGGCCGGGCCAAACTTTTAATACCCTCCACCTTAGGGTAAAGGAAACATTAGAAGAAATGTGGCAAAATCCATTAAAATGCCGAATATCTGGAGGTACCGTTATATGGGGGTTATACCAAATCGTGGACCTACACATGCAATGTTTCGTCAAAGGAGCTAGAACCCATTATGACCTACAAATACCAATTTTCAGACAAATCCGTGAAAAAATGTGGCAAAAATCATCTAATTACCGAACATCGGGAGGTACCGTTATATGGGGGCTATACCAAAACGTGGACCTATAATTTCAATGACTCGCCACACTAACTGGGACCCATTATAATCTACATCTACCAATTTTCAGAGAAATTCTTGAAAAAATGTGGCATAAATCATCAAAATAACGAATATCGGGAGGTGCCGTTATATGGGAACTATACCAGAACGTGGAGCGATATGTTTTTTCAATACCAACCATCCTAGACACAATACAAATTGCTGTACTAAATTTTAGCGCTCTCATCAAAAAATGTGGGCTGTATCGTGATTTCAACAGACAGACAGACAGACAGACGGACCTCGTTAAATCGACTTAGAATTTTATACTGATTGGGAATATATATACTTTATAGGGGTCTACGACGAATATTTAAGGATGTTACAAACGGAATGACAAAGTTAATATATCCTCCTTTCCAAGGTGGAGGGTATAAAAATGTAAAAATTATGGCTTTTGACTTTGTTACAAATTTTTTTCTCACCCTGTATGCGGATACCGATTTCGTTCGAAGAGACCTAGAACCAAATTTCACACATCAAAATATTGTTGCTAACGCAGTATCTTTTATGAAGATGACATATATTTGCCAACCCCTTCCGGTACCTCACTCACAAAGGATCACAATTTCCAGTATATATCTATATCTATAAAAGAGGAAAATGTTTGTATGTTTGTTTGTTTGTTTGTTTGTAATTTATGGACTCGAAAACCGCTGAATAGATTTTCCTGAAAATCTCCATATATACTGCAACATCGCCTGAAAGTAACATAGGCTATACACATTTTTGAATTTCCACTTAGAACTGGAGATATAGCATCAGAATCGGAGGTACCTCCCAAAAATTTAGATTTTATATGCACATATCTATTGATCGGTTAAAGATACAGTCTCCAAATTTGGAATGCGTGACGGAATTTGGAACAAAAATAAGTTTGCTAAATTATATTGTAATCGGTTCAGATTTGGATATAGCTCCCATATATATTTTCGACCGATTTCGTTCATTTGATGCCTCAAACACAATATGAATGTTCGATTCCAATGAAATTTGGAATGTGTGACGGGATTTGATCCGAAAATAAATTTGTCAAATTATATTGAAATCGGTTCAGATTTGGATATAGCTCCCATATATATTTTCGGGCGATTTCAAGCATTTGATGCACCAAACACGCTATGAATCCCCAATGTTAATGAAATTTGAAACGTGTGATAGATTTTATCTAAAAAATTGATTTCCCAAATTATATTGAAATCGGTTCAGATTTGGATATAGCTCCCATATACATTTTCGGCCGATTTCATGTATTTGGTGGACCAAACACGATATGTATTTTCAATTTTAATGAAATTTAAAATAAGTAACGGAATTGGGAGCCAAAATGAATTTGTCAAATAAAATTGAAATCGGTTCATATTTAGATATAGCTCCCAAATATATTTTCGACCGATTTAAAGTATTTGATGCACCAAACACGCTATGTATCTCTAATTTCAATGAAATTTTGAATGTGTAGCGGAAATTAAAACAAATATACATTTGTCAAATTATATTAAAATCGGTTCAGATTTGGATATAGCTCTCATATATAGCATTTTCAGATTAAATGAAACCTTTTGCAATTCAAATGAAACTTTTTGCAGCGGAAATGAAACCTTTTGCAGTGGAATTGAAACCTTTTGCAGCGGGAATGAAACCTTTTGCAACCGAAATGAAACCTTTTGCAACCTTATGGAAGCTTTAAGAAAAAAATTTATAAAAACATAGATATTAATAATCAATAAAAATTCCTCTTTAACCATATATTAGTTATAATTAGTTGTTTCATTTCGGTTGCAAAAGGTTTCATTTCGGTTGCAAAGGGTTTCATTTCCGCTGCAAAAGGCTTCATTTCCACTGCAAAAGGTTTCATTTGAATTGAAAAAGGTTTCATTTAATCTGAAAATGCTATATATTTTCGACCGATTTCATGTATTTTATGCACCATACACGATATGTATATTCGATTCCGAAGAAATTTGGGATATGTAACGGGATTTTGATTAGAAAATAAATTAGTCAAATTATATTAAAATCGGTCCAGATTTGGATATAGCTCCCATATATATACTCAGCCGATTTCACATATTTGATGTATCCAAAGCGAGAGAGACGACACCAGAAAAAATTGCCAAATTATATTGAATTCGGATGAGATTTGGGTATAGCTAACATATATATTTCGGCCGATTTCATACATGTTATGCACCAAACATGATATATATGACCGATACCAATGAAATTCAGAATGTGTGGTGGAGTTTGGTTACAATAATAAATGTGACAAATTAATTGGAAATAAGTTAAGATTTGGATATAGCTCCCATATATATATTCTCGGCCGATTTCACATATTTGACGCACCAATTTAAATGAAATATGAAAGGTGTGGCGGAATTTGGTGTAAAAGTAATTTTTTTTTAAATTATATTTAAATCGGATCAGATCGGATCAGATCGGACCAGATGATTTTAATAAGAACCATTGACCCACAACGCCTTAGGCTAACACTAAAAAACAACACAACAATTAATTTGAAATACGCTTATTACGGCGAAGTATGTTGCTATCTCGAATTCACTAATTGCAATAGAAATGCCACTCAACTTCAAAAGATTGCAGTTTACTGCACGCTTGGTATTTGCTATGAAATAAATAAATCCGAAGGACAAACTCTTCGTGTATGTATGTCATGTTACTGCTTTTCTAATGGTTTTGTTTATTTACGCATTAAAGTAGTGCAATATTTTTTTTTTTTTTTTTAATTTTTAAATTTGTTTTTTGTTTTAACCAACATATATTCGTAAATAAAATTTTGAATGCATATAAAATCAAAAGGGGTAGCGAAGCGCACCGGGTTCAGCTAGTATCTGTATATAACTTACGAAACGAGTCGGCGATTCTTTATAACTTGCTTCGTGTAAATATTTCTCTTTACCAGAAATCTGATATGAATATGTAATTTATTGGAATTTCTGATTTCGCATAAAAGTGGGTATATATAGGAAATTCTGCACATACCAATATTTTTATTTGTATTAGGTGAAGTATGCAAAAGGAATACCTCGTTCCGCAATATCTGGTACCTTACGTATAATTCCACATTTCCAAAAAATTGCACATATCTCATATAAAGCCTGCCGGGGAATCGACTGACAATTTTACTTGTTCTCATTTGTTCAGTGACATGTGGGATGAAAAAACTGCAACCAAATTTAGACTGATGTCATTTCAAAGCCACTCGTCCGACAGCTGTTTAAATTATTCCAGTGACAGCTCATTATATTTTTTACAAGCGTACAAAATCATTTGTGTGAGAATTTTCAAGGAAGAAAGTTATTCGTGAAGGAATTCAAGCGTGATAGAGTCATTGCTTTATATTTGACTGGAAAACCACAAGTGGCTACCGTTAGAGCACTCTAGCATTTAAATGTAAATAAACCTTTCGGAAGAAAACAGCAACATCAACAGAAATGGTTCGAAAAGTAAAGAAGCGACTTGATCGAAACCCGCGTAGCAGTGGCCGAAAAATGGCTCCTGAGCTGAACATATTGCAATGTACCATTCGGCAAATATTGAAAAATGAGCTCGGGGTAAAGCCATTGAAATTCAAAAAAGGGCAAGGACTTACATTGCAACAGAAGGAAAATATACTCAAAAGAGCTAAAGAGTTGCTTCGCATGGCCGAAAGCGATGAAATGCCGAATTTGATTTTCTCAAGCATCGGCCATGGTGATGGTGTGGGCCCCCAATAACAGCCGATAGTCACTCTCCGCTCGTTTTAATCGACCATGGCATCAGAATAAATGCCGAATATTATCGCGAAAATATTCTGGAGGGTGTATTAAAGCCTTGCGCACACAAACGTTTGGGCCGCAAACCTTGGACATTCCAACAGTACTCAGCACCATCGCACCCAGTACGCGCCACCCAAGAATTGTTACAAAATGAGGTTCCTCGCTTCATTTCCAGCGCACAATGACGACTATTGTATCTCGAGTATTTTGAAATGCAATGTTGGCACTAAAACATACCAAAGTGTCGATCACCTCAAGCAAGCGCTTCGCCGGGAATGGGCCAAAATATCGCAGAGCAACATTCGGGCAGCGTGTGACGGTTTCATTGGCCGTTTGAAGGTCATAATTCGTGCCAAAGGTGACCAATTCGAACAAATCTAAACTTATTCTAAAGTTTGATGCCATTTTCGACATTTTTTGCTTTCATTCAGTAAAATTTAAAAAAGTCAAAATTATTGCGTTTGACTTTGTTGCAGTTTTTTTTTATCTCACCCTGTATATCATTTGATACGGCCAAAACGTGTCTCATCGAAATAATGATTTTAGAACATATCCGTTCAAGGACATTTGGGGTCGATCTAGCGATATCCGTCGGCTGGTGCGTACGGCTGGTGAGCACGGTAACTCTCGAAGGGAGTATCTGATTTGGTCGAAACTTCAAACATCGAGTTCGTAAATGGGCAATATCGGTCCAATTCTTCCGGTACCTCTCACAAAAAAGGTCAAAATTGTGAATAATTATACCTCGTATAAAATGTGATGTGAGAGTTCAAATGTTCTCAAAGCACACATATTACAATATTTTATTAACCCAAGGTCTGGCGTGAAGATGGAATATATCGGTCAACTCCTTCTGGTACCTCCTTCACAAAGGGTCAAAATTTTGAGTAACCATGAAGCTCACAAAACGCGAAATTAATATCCGATTCCATTCAGACTTGATACATCTCAATATATCCATCAAGACGAGCTCTGTTATAAAGATGTTAGCGATCGGGCTATTTCTTCTGGTACCTCCCCCACATTGGGTTCAAGATTTTGAAAAACAAAACCTTCAAAGAAAACAAAATGAGAAATTTCACACATCCAAATATTTTTTCTAACGCAAGATCTGTTGTAAGATGATATATATTGACATTTATATCAGCCTTAGGTCAGATGCGAATTGGTCAATATTGGCCCCATAAAGGGTCAACAGTTTGAGTAATCATAACTGAAGGCCGGGGGTATACATCTCTCGGAAAAAACCGACTGATACAATTTTACTTGTTCATATTTGTACATTTGTCAAAGTTTTTATAGCAATTTTACGTGTTTTAACTTTGTCATTCCGTTTGTAACTCCTCTAAATATTTATGTCAGACCCAACAAAGTATATATATTCTTCATCAGCATAAAATTCTAAGTAGATTTAGCGATCTCCGTCTGTCTGTTGTAATCACGCTATCTTTCTAACAAATTGAGATAGAAGGCTAAAATTTTGCACACATGTTTATTTTTCCAGTAGGCAGGTTAAGTTCGTAAATGGGCCATGTAGGTCCACGTTTTCATATAGCCCTCATATAACGGTACCTCCCGATATTCGGTATTTTGATGATTTTGGCGACATTATTCACCGGAATTTTTGGTACTTTTCACATTTGGTACTTGAAGTGCGAAAAGGATACTACAGCCTAAGACAGAAAATTGTCTGTGCGAGTCCCCGTCTTCGTATAGCCCCCATATAACTGTACCTGCCTGTATTCGGTATTTTGATGATTTTAGCGATATTATTAACCGGAATTGTTTCAAATTTGGTATTTGAATTTCGTAATGGATACTACAGCCTAAGACAGAAAATTGTCTGTGCAGCCACGCCTTCGCGTAGCCCTCGTATAACGGTACCTCCCTATATTCGGTATTTTGACGAGTTTAGTTACAATACCCACCGAAATTGTCTGAGATGTCGTATTTGAAGTTCGTAATGGATGCTACAGCCTATGACAGAAAATTGTCTATGCTGGTCCAGGTACCTCCCTATATACGATATTTTGTTGATGATTTTAGCTAAATTATTCGCCGTTTATTTCAGGTTTCGAATTTGAATATGAAAATGACTTATGACAAGCAATGCCTATGTAGGTCCACGTCGTATAGACACCAATTTAACGGCTATATTCGGTATTTTTAAAATTTTAAGAGATTTTTTTAAGGATTTTATTTCTAAATTCGTTCCAAATGATGGAGGGTCTTCAAAGTTCGGCCTGGCCGAACTTACTGCGTTTTAACTTGTTTCTTGCTGCTTTTTATACCCTCCGCCATACATAGTATATGGAGTATATTAAGCTTGTCATTCCGTTTGTAACTTATCGAAATAATCATTGCAGACCCAACGAAGCATATATTTTATGAATCACCGCAAAATTCTGTAGGTCATCGTTTTCCTCCCGATATTCATTATTTTGGTGATTTTAGCCACATTGTTTTATAGAATTGTCCAGGCGAACTGAGCTCCTTTTTTACTTGCATGTCTAATCTATTGGGATGAATTTTGGCATTTTAAATTCTCAGGAAACCGAAACATATTTTAGACAGCCTTTAGTCTCATCAAATGTAATTCTGGAACACAACGTTGGGTAAACTAAATTTTTATTTTATTGTGTGATACAAACATATGCACTGTGGCAGTGATTTTGAAAATAAACTGTCTTTAAACATGCACAGCCCGATAACAATTTGCTAATGACAATGAACTTTGGAAAAACAATGAATATTTTATAAATGCATGCCAGCAGCAGTGGCAACCAAATCTTGAAAATCTCTTAAATTTTGCAGAATTCCCTCCTTTTTACACTTCGCATGTAGAAACCAATTCAGCCGTTTGACATTAACATTTCGAAATAATGCAACTCTAAACTGATTGTCTACCGGGCAAACAGTTGTTTTTTTTTTCAACAAATTTCAATGAATGGGAGGGTGTATCAAACAATTGATAATGTATTCAAATTATCCGCTTTGATTTTACAAATGTAATGTGTGTTTGGTTCTCCTCTGCGAAAAAAAGAAAAATCATAGAAGTGTACAGTTCACACAATGCTCCACAATAAAGTATTGACAGCAGAGCGAAGGAAAAAATATTTTTTATTTTAAGAAATTTCTCTTAAGACTAGCTGAAACTGTGATTTCTTTTCTTCATTTTGTGTGGCTAAATTTTTTCTTTGTGGTTTATGTGAAAAGCAAGAGATATGCTGCCTCTCTTGTAGGCCAACATAAATTCCCCCGATATCTTAACTTTCAATCGCAACATTGTGTATTTTCATTTTCTTCATTGTAATATTTGGGTATTTTGGTTATTTTTTTGGGCATGTACATAAACTACTTATTCGTCTCAATGTTCAGAGCCTTAAAAGATTTGCTGAATGCAGTTTTTATTTTTGGGAGGGGATTTAACACTAACCACACCAACAACAACAACAAACGGCAACAAACTTTAAAACGTTGTAATATAATGACCGGTAAATAATGTCGACACACCCAAATCATTTTTGATATTCACTGATTTAGTGGCATTTTTCAGACGGTTGTATTATTGTAATTGAGATAGAATTTGAGTACGGGTTTTTTTGTGAGCGCTTAGCCAACTTGTACAGTTAGCTGTCTTATAAAGTTGTCATTTATGAAAATATTTTTTTTTTAATGCGAGTGAAAAAATCCTCAAATTGAATTAATACTTTTAGGATTTGGTTTGGTTTTAATGTGAAGAAAATATGACTCAAAAGTGGAAAAAACAAGTAAAAACCAGTAAAGAAAGTATTAAAGTCGGGCGCTGCCGACTTTATGATACCCTACACCACTTTGCTAATTTAGTAGAGCTCCACATAACAATTAAAATTTTTTTATGGGAGAATACAATCATACACGCTATGATTATAATTATAATTTAAAGTTCAAAGGACTAAATATGCAGAAGCATTTGTATCTTTTAAATTCGGAATTGTATTGCCCATTTGGTGCGAAATTAATTTGAAATCGGATAAAGAAATATATGGGAGCTATATCCAAATCTGAACCGACCTCGATAAAATTTGGCAAAGATATTTCCTAGCTGTATTTGATATAATTCCCTGAATATCGTTGGTACGGAGTGCATATTAAGCTTGTGGGTAACAAATATAAAAAATAGGATGAATAATATATATGGAAGCTATAGCTATATCTGAACCGATCTTTACCAAATTTGACATACTAGCTTCTAGACTCAATTCGGTAGTAAGTGCCAAATTACATCCCATTTGGACAAATATTAGACGTTTGGTGCACAATAAAAAGTAAATCGGACGAAGTTATATATGGGAGCTATATCCAAATCTGAACCGATCTCGATTAAATTGGGCAAAGACATTTCTGAGCTGTATTTGATATATTTCCCAAATATTGTTGTTGCAGAGTGCATATAACGGCGGCGGTGGACAAAAATAACAAATCGGATGAACAATATATATGGAAGCTATAGCTATATCTGAACCGATTTCGATCAAATTTGCACACATATTTTCAGGCCTAATTTGGGTGTATATGCAAAATTCCATACAATTCGGGCTGATATTACACGTTTGGTACACAATAAAAGGCAAATCGGACGAAGATATATATGGGAGCTATATATAAATTTTTACCGATTATCTCCAATTTCAATAGAGTTCGTCCTTGGGCCAAACAAATGATCTGTGCAAAATTTCATCTGGATCGTGCAATAAATGCGACCTGTACTTTGTTTACAAAAATACATGGACAGACTGACGGACAGACGGACGGAAATGCATAAATCGACTCAGAATGTGATTCTATGCAGATCATCAAAAGGAACTATGGGTCTATCTCGTTTCCTTTTGCCTGTTACAAACTAATGCACAAAGACATAATACCCTGACCACCTTGTGGTGTAGGGTATAACAATGTTATGTTCGACTAGGCTATGTTAAAATTTGTTTCATTGCCGAATCGGCTATCCTCAAATCCCCATGGGGGTTCTACTTATGCGGCATATTTTTATACCCTCCACCATAGTATGGAGGTTATATAAAGTTTGTCATTCCGTTGTAACACCTCGAAATATGAATTTTAGACCCCACAAAGTATATATTCATGATCAGAATAAAATTCTATGTCGATTTAGCAATGTCCGTCTGTATGTCCGTCTGTGAAAATCACTCTAGCTTCTGAACGAAATGAAGTAGGTTGATACAATTTTACTCAAATATGTATTAAGTCTGCAGAACTTTTGGTATTGAAAATGGGCCATGTAGGTCCACGTCTGCGTATAGCCCCCATATAACGGTACCTCACGATATTCGGTATTTTGATGATTTTAGCGACTTTATTTACCGGAATTGTTTTAAATTTGTTATTTGAAGTTCGTAATAGATACTTCTTCCTAAAACAGAAAATGAGCCATGTAGGTCTGCGTCTTCGTATAGCCCCCATATAACGGTACCACCCCGATATTCGGTATTTTGATGATTTTAGCGACTTTATTTTACCGGAATTGCTTCAAATTTGGTATTTTAAGTTCGTAATGGATACTTCTTTCTAAGACAGAAAATGAGCAATGTAGGTCCACGTCTTCGTATAGACCCCACATAACGGTAACCCCGATATTCGGTATTTATATGATTTTTGCCACATTATGTACCGGAATTTTTTCAAATTTTGTGTTTGAAGTTCGTAATGGATACTACAGCCTGTGCCAGAAAATTGTCTGTGCAGGTCCACGTTTTACAACCCCATGGTACCTCCCAATATTCGGTATTTTGATGATTTTAGCTAAATTATAAACAGATTTTTTTTCAAGTTTCGCATTAGAATATTGTAATAGATTGTGACAAAGGTTGCCTATTCAGGTCCACGCCGTCGTATAGACCCTAATATAGGGCTACATTTGGTATTTTGAAGAATTTAATAGAATTGTTGGCATAACATATATAACATTTTTTTTTTTTTTTTTGAAAATTTCCAAATTCGTTCCACATGGTGGAGGGTATTCAAAGTTCGGCCCGGCCAAACTTACAGCGTTTTTACTTGTTTTTCATTAAATTTGAAATTACTGGTGAAGTGGTTGAAAATTTGGGCGAAACCTTCAAAATACAGAATAACATTAAAGATGGTTATGTGAGGACTATACCAACAAAAGTACCTACTTTCAATAAATTAAACCTTGTTTAAATTGGAAACAAGTAAAATAGTATCCCCAGCCCTGACTTGTGAGTATTAAACCGATGACTCTTTAGGGGGAGGTTCTCAAACAGTTGGCCAATATTTACCAATTCGTATCTGACCTAAGACTGATATAAATATTACAACGTGACAGATTTGGACAATATCATCTACTTTCTGTACCTCATACGAGATATCTGCAAAATTTTGGAAAATGTGGTAATATGCGTGAGGTAACAGATGTAGCGGACCAAAGTATTCCGTTTTAATACTTCATCTAATACAGATAAAAATATTGATATGTGCAAAATGTGCAATCGAACATTTACATCCACTTTTATGCGAAATCATAAATTACGATAAATTAGATATAGGAAGTTATAAAGGATCGTCGATTGGTTTCGCAAGTTATGACAGATATACGTATTGGAAATTGTGACCCTTTGTGGGTGAGGTACCAGAAGGGGTTGGCAGAATATTATCTTCACAGCAGATCTTGTGTGAAAATTTGAGAAGATAGATGGATGCTTATTTCATTTTCTTTGAGCGTTTTGTTTTTCAAAATCTTGACCCCTTTGTGGGGGAGGTACCTTAAGAAATGGTGCGATATATACCATCTTTATAACAGATCTTGTGTTTATGGAAATATTGAGATGTAACAAGTCTGAATGGAATCAGATGTTAATTTCGTATTTTATGAGCTATAAGAATATTTAAAATTTTGGCCCTTTCTGGGGGAGGTACTAGAAGGAGTAGACCGATATATTCCATCTTCACACCAGACCTTGTATTATTAAAAATAATGACATTTTATAAGACTTAAAATTATTCCAATTTTTGATTGTTTGTGGGGGCGGTACTTGATGAAGTGAACCGATATTGTCCTGTCCTGACTTAGCACTGATGCAAATATTAAGATTTGCAAAATTGAAGCAAAATCGGTTTATCCTTTCTCTTTATGTGCAGTAGATTATTTTCTTTGAAAATGTTTACATTCTGTTGAGGAGGTACCAGAAGGAGCGGACTGATATTGCCCATCTCCGAACGTGATCTAAGCTTGACTATAATATTACGATGTACCAAGTTTGGACCAAATCGGATACTCCCTTCGAGAGTTATAGTGGGTCAGACAGACAGGCAGACGAACATAGCTAGATCGATTCCAAATGTCCTGCAACGGATTTGGTCCAAAGAGACCTTGGGTCTAAAACCGTTATTTCGATGAGGCACGTTTGGGCCGTATCAAATGATATATACCCTCTGAAGCCATATATCTGAGGGTATAAAAAGGTGTACTTTATTGCAAGGCCATTTTGAATGGTCATCTGAGAGTAATTAGGTGGTGAAATGGAACATAAATTGTTAAAACTGAAAGTCGTTTCCAGTTGAAATCCCAAAAAACATAAGACTGACAGTTCTGACAATTACATCGATGCTGATTTCAAATTTAATTTTTATTTAATTTTATACATCGATGTTTGGCCCGACTTTTTCAGATGCCCAATTATGCATTCCTACAGCAATTTTATACAACAATATAATGGTGTATGGTATCACATGGTCGATCGAGAACGACTAACGCCGTTCACAATTTGTATACCCTATACCTTGGAAATGAGGATCTACAGGGTGAGATAAAAAACTGCAACAAAGTTAAACGCTATAATATTTATTTATTTATTTTTTTAATTTTATTGAATGAAAGCAAAAAATGTCGGAAATACCATCAAATTTTAGAATAAGTTTACATTTGATCGAATTGGTCATCTTTGGCAGGAATTATGGTCTTCAAGCGGCCAATGAAACCGTCACACGCTGCCCGAATGTTGCTCTGCGTTATTTTGGCCCATTCCCCGCGAAGCGCTTGCTTGAGGTGATCGACACTTTGGTATTTTTTAGTGCCAACCTTGTTTTCCAAAATACTCCGGCCACACTAGTCCAACGGATTGGTATCCGGAGATTTTGGTGGCCTTTGTGCCGAATGGAATGTGGCAATATGTTCAGCTCACGAGCCATTTTTTGGCCACTGCGATGCGGGTTTCGATCAAATCGCTTCTTACATTTCGAACCATTTCTGCTGATATTGCAGTTTTCTTCCGCCCACTTCCTTGACGTCGGACTACGCCACCCGTATCACGGTAACGAGGGCTGGTACGAGACACAAAAGATGTATTCACATTTAAATGCTGGAGTGCTCTAACGATAGTCACTTGTGGTTTTCCAGCCAAATATAAAGAAATCACACTATCACGCATGAATTCCATCACGAATACCCTGTTTTCCGGAAAATTCTTTCCAAAATGCTTTTGTACGCTTGTAAGGAATATAATGAGCTGTCACTGGTCACCATTGAAAATTTATGAATTGGGATGAAAAAAAATAACAATCAATTAAAAATTAGTGTAACATTAAGAAATCTGAATGAAAACAAATGCAACAAAAGCTACTACATCGAGCTTATTTTTATTTCTTACAAGTTTTTCAATAAAATTTCGTTTAAATTGCATTGACATCAATTTCTCCCTTTAGAAGCACCACAGCTGACAACAGTCTGCCATAAAACTCACTTAATTCGGAAGCAATATAATTAACTCAAAAATTAAGTTCCATTTAATTATCGCAATAAATGTCAACGCTTTACTGCAGAATATCGTAAAAATGTCACACAAAACACCATTTTAGATCGGATGCCGAAATAAAAATGTGACCAGTTGTAGTTATAGGTAACACCGGTAATAATCGATAGATTTTCGAACAACAATAATTGTCATAAAATAAAATCTTAAAAATTGCTAACTAAAATTTAAAGTGCAACCTGGTTAAGTGCCTGGCAAAGTCATGCGGCTAAGACAACAACTTGCAATTCAAGTCAAAAAGGGTGTGGTAAACGGCCTCTCGGAGGCTAAGGCAAGAAAATACAAAAACCAAAAAAAAAAGAAAAAAAAAACGCCGATCAGTTTTTGGCATATCAATAAGTTTGTGGCATGAAAACAACATTTAAACGTCTTATCAAAAAATTTTTATAACCATTTTCCATTTAATGCAGCCAGCGACAGCAAAACAATTAAACTCCCTCCCCAAAAGCTGATATTCACTGCGAAACAGTGAGTTGAAAACTATTTTTTACTTACAAGTAAAACTTGTACATTTTTTAGAATCAACTGGAAGAAATTGTGGTTTTAATAGATCTTGCGAAAATACTTATAAAATGGACACATATAAGGTTATGTAAAAGCCTATCTAAAATATTTATACTCTGAATGGTCTTTTTATAATAAAACAAATAAAAAAGCAGTAAGTTCGGCCGGACAGAACTGTGAATACCCTCCACCATTTGGAACGAATTAGAAAAATTTCAAAAAATAAAATTCTGTTAAAATCTTTAAAATACCTAACATCGGAAGATGCCTACATATGGGGGTATATACGATATTGTGGACCTATATAGACAAAACTATGTCTGGGCGTAAAGAACTCCTTGTGTAGAATTTCTGACAATTCCGTTGAAAAATGTGGCTAAAATCATCAAAATACCGAACTGGGGAACTGTTATATGGGGGGTATACGATATCGTGGACCTATATAGATAATTATCTTCCAGGGGATAAAGTACTCAATATGAACTCCTTGTATGGATTTTCAGACAATACCATTGGAAAATGTGGCTAAAATTATCTAAATGCCGGATATAGGGGGGTGGGGGGGGGGGGTACCGTTGTATAGGGGTTTATACGATGTTGTGGACCTATATAGATAATTCCCTTTCAGGTGATAAAGTGCTCACAAAGAACCCGTTGTGTAGAATTTCAGACAATTCCATTGAAAAATGTGGCTAAAATCATCAAAATACCGAATATCGGGGGATACCGTTATATGGGAGATATACGATATCGTGGACCTACATACATAATTATCTTCCAAGGAATAAAGTACTCACAAGGAACTCCTTGTGTGAATTTTCAGACCATTCCATTGGGAAATGCGGCTCAAATCATCAAAATCCCGAATATCGGGGGGTACCGTTATATGGGGGCTGTACGATATCGTGGATCTATATAGACAATTCTCTTTCAGGGAGTAAAGTGCTCAAAAAGAACTCTTCGTGTGGATTTTCTGACTATGACCATATCGTTATGGAAATTGGAGTTAGAATCAGAACCAGGTTTAAAAATAAAAACAAATGCAATAGTAGGAGCTGAACAACAACAACAACATCTCAAAATTTGGCTCTAGCGAAAGCACATCCTGTGGTAAATTGGACAATAAGGACGATTATTCAAATATTTGACCGTTTGCAGGAGATACTGGAGGGAGATAATCTATATATTTAATAATCACACCTTATATTTGGATAGAAATGTTAGTACGTGAACAGTTTGGAGAAAATCGAAATCTAATTTCTCATTTTAAGAGAGCTTTTCAATATTATGACTTGCGGGAAAGTGGGACGATATTCTCATTTCTCAATGACCTAAGTTTGACATACATACGACACATGTCGGATCGAATCAGCTTCTCCCTTTGAAACTTCGTCAGAGAGACGAAGGGACGTACACGACTAAAAAAACTTCAAATGCCCTTAAATATGTATCATCCAAATAAAGGGGTATAGACAATTTGAAAAATGAGACACATAATATTAAAATTCTGCATATGTGGATGTATCGTTAGATGAAGGGCCTCCCGGAAAAAAACTGCGGATTAAAAAGTATCAGTCGGGTTACCGAAAGATGTATACCCCTAGCCAAAGTTTGCTTATTTTAATATTGTTATATCCTCCACCATTCAATGGAAGGTGTATTTGGTTTGTCATGCCGGTTGCAACTCCTCGAAATACTCATGTTAGACCCTACAAAATATATACAAGGTTAGATAAAAATGCAACAATGTCAAACGCCATAAAATATATATATATATATATATATATATATATATATATATATATATATATATATATATATATATATACTAGCTGAACCCGGTGCGCTTCGCTACCCCTTTTGATTTTATATGCATTCAAAATTTTATTTACGAATATATGTTGGTTAAAAAAACAAATTTAAAAATTAAAAAAAAAAAAAATTATTGCCCTACTTTAATGCGTAAATAAACAAAACCATTAGAAAAGCAGTAACATGACATACATACACGAAGGGTTTGTCCTTCGGATTTATTTATTTCATAGCAAATACCAAGCGTGCAGTAAACTGCAATCTTTTGCAGTTCGCCGTAATAAGCGTATTTCAAATTAATTGTTGTGTTGTTTTTATTGTTAGCCTAAGGCGTTGTGGGTCAAAAGTTCTTATTAAAATCATATCCCAATCTGATCCGATCTAAATATAATTTAAAAAAAAAAAAATACTTCTACGCCAAATTCCGCCACACTTTTCATATTTCATTGAAATTGGTGCGTCTAATATGTGAAATCGGCCGAAAATATATATATGGGAGCTATATCCAAATCTAAACTAATTTCCAATTAATTTGTCACATTTATTATTGTAACCAAATTCCGTCACGCATTCTGAATTTCATTGGTATCGGTCATATATATCATGTTTGGTGCATAACATGTATATATGTTAGTATATATGTTAGCTATACCCAAACCTCAACTGATGTCAATATAATTTGGCAATTTTTTTCTGGTGCCAGATTTCGTCTCTCTCGAAATCGGCTGAGTATATATATGGGAGCTATAATCAAATCTGAGCGTATTTGAATATAATTTGTTTGAATTCAAATACATGAAATCGGTCGAAAATATATATGGGAGCTATATCCAAATCTGAACCGATTTCAATTTAATTTGACAAATTCATTTTGGCTCCCAAATCCGTTACTTATTTTAAATTTCATTACAATTGGAAATACATATCGTGTTTGGTCCACCAAATACATGAAATCGGCCGAAAATGTGTATGGGAGCTATATCCAAATCTGAACCGATTTCAATATAATTTGGGAAATCAATTCTTTAGATAAAATCTATCACACGTTTCAAATTTCATTGAAATTGGGGATACATAGCGTGTTTGGTGCATCAAATGTTTGAAATCGGCCGAAAATATATATGGGAGCTATATCCAAATCTGAACCGATTACAATATAATTTGGCAAACTTATTTTTGTTCCAAATTCCGTTACGTATTTCAAATTTGGAGACTGTATCTTCAACCAATCAATAGATATGTGCATATAAAATCTAAATTTTTGGGAGGTACCTCCGATTCTGATGCTATATCTCCAGTTCCAAGTGGAAATTCAAAAATTTATATAGCCTATGTTACTTTCAGGCGATTTTGCAGTATATATGGAAATTTTGAGGAAAATCTATTCAGCGGTTTTCGAGTCCATAAATTACAAACAAACAAACAAACAAACGCGTTGTTGGCAGCGACGTCCAAATTATGCTTATTTCCCACAGGTGCATTATGCTGACGGTAGGCCTAGTGCACGAGTCCGATGACTGTGGGAACATATCATATTTCCGTTTCGCAACCGAATAGAAAGTGCTGACTTAGCGGCACGTGTAGGTATGATACGTCGCAGCACAGTGGTTTGGAGGTATTGAGGTGTGTTAACTCTTCCCCCTCTAAAAATCTGCGTCCCGCAGATCAGGATGTAAGGAGGCGTTTTGTTGTACTATTGGCAGGTTCAGTTTGGGTAGGTTTTTCTTCGTTGTTAACTTTCTCCAGATTATCCAAATAAGCACCATTAGTACGAATAGACCCAATGATCCTGACATCATGAACCACGTAGTTTTCTCCTTTAAATAGGCCAAAAGATGTATATTTGTCGAAGCCATTTCATGTACGAGATTCAGGTTAACGGATAGGCTCTTATTTGTGATAGTGGTCAGTACTGGTGGGAGAACTTGTACTCCAGAACTGGTCAAACTCCAATAAATTTTGTTGTTGATTCTTAATGATTCATTTTCCATTTGTAGAAGAAAGGATCCATCGAGATGATGGGAAGTTCCGTTTGACCAAATGCTACTGTTAAAGTTATCCAAGAATATTGTGTCATCTTTAAGTAATTCGACTTTTGATTCGGAACTGGTTACATAGCGGCAAGCTGTTTTGCCACCCTTCAAAAGTCTTGTAATGCAATCTTCCTCTGGCAGCTGATCAAGCATTTCCTTTTTACAGATCATAGCGTTGGTTAAACGAAGACACTTGTCTTTGACACCATAGGTTTCATCCTTGTTCATCAGTATTGTCCTATGAGTCACGTCCACTTTCTGACCTTCCTTTAAAACTGCTCGTACAATTAAGTGATTGAATTTGGTTTCCGCTACCTTCGGCATTGATAGTATGTAGAGTAGGTGGGTGCCATTAGTATATATAGAAGGCTCGCTGTATTCAATGGCTTCGATGATGTTACTGTAGGGAAGAACATCTAGTTCACCTATCAATTGGTTTACTTCTTCTTTGTTTAATAGGTTAGTGTTTACAACTTTCGCCTTGGCCATTTGACAAGCTCGAACTAATTCACCCACATCTTCCTTTAGTATCGTCACCTTATGCTGTATTTCTTGTGAGGACTTAGCTAGAATATTATATCCCAGTATATCATTTGTTGTAGTAATGATTCCATTTACGGTCCGCAAAAGTTCTTGGGTTTTCGTGGAAATTTCGGAGTTTATTTTGTATTGCAAATTGTTATTAGAAACTAATGAATCTTGGCTTCGCATAATTTCATTCCAATCTGTTGCATCTGGTGACCCAGCAATCCATTTCCAGGCTGATCCAATCCAGTTGATTGAACGTTTTAGTCTTGCTGTCTCAGGACCCTTCAGCTCATTAAGTTGAATGTGAATTTTTTCAAGCTCGTAGGCAATAATACCTTTTATAATAGTGGTCTCATTCATTTTGTTGTTCTCATCCTTCAGTCGATTTAGTATGTCTTGATAAAGTTGCAAATTTATATTATGGATTAATTTGAACTGTCCGTTCATCACCCAGCCATAGCCATCACGAATTGTTAAAATAGGGGAGTCCAAATTGAATATGACGTATGCTTGTGCGACTGCACAGAGGCAGATCCTAAGAAATAATTATAAACTATTGACTTAAATCTATCAAGTTATTTTTAAAGTAAAGTGTTAATTTTAAATAAGTAATCAAGAAGTCATTAAATAAAGCTTTTAAGATTCAATATTATTGACCGAAAATGTTAACAATTTTACATTCTATAAAATTTTGAAAAATATTAGAAATCATTAAGTAGTTTTGTAGTATTCAAATTGTTTACTAAAAGATACCTATATAGTTTTCTAAAAATATTATACCATACACGACTATTTTTAAATGCCAATATTTTTAATTTTTACTTTATAAAATTTTGAAAATAATTTTAAATGTAGTTTTCTTAACAAAATTAAAACAGTTTACCTATATAATTTTCTAAAAACATGACTATTTTTAATGCCAATATTTTTACATTTTTTGCTTTATAAAATTTTGAAAATAATTTTAAATGTAATTTCCTTAGCAAAATTAAAACAGAGAATAGTAAGTCAAAATTTTACAGCCGAAATTTTCACATTTTTTCTTATAATACAAAATTTTGAAAATGATTGGAAGATTCTTTAATATAAAAATGTCTCTATTCTAACGGTTAGTAGCAATTGATTAGTAGTAAGGAATGAGAGGAGTTCGGGAAGACGGAATACGTTTCTTTGGATCAATCGAATAAAAGGGAAGTGGGATATTTTATGTTTTATTAGTTTTGGTTTTAGTTTTCATTGTACCCTTATGGTTAGTTTTTCGTTTTTTTTTTTTTTTTTTTTTTTTTTTTTTTTTTTTTTTTTTTGATTTGTAATATTTGTGACCCTTATCTTGGGTAATTTTGTGATTGTGAACCCTGTTTGGGTTGTTATTTTTGTGGATAGTATTCATTTTCATTCTTATTTTTTTGTGACCCTTATTTTGGGTAGTTTTTGTAAGTAATATTCATTTTCATTCTTAATTTGTTTGTAATATTTATACACCAGGAGGGTGTTAATTAGCGATTATTTTCGGAATGCAGGCGTGAACTCAGATGACATAGGAAGGGTCATGTTAATCCCTTTTAGCTATAGCCTTTAGCCATTGCTACAGCCTACTCATGGCATGAACACCTTCACCGTCAATTAAAGCCATAGATTCTTGGTGGAGTTGAACCACTTCGAAGACCATCCCTCGGACCACCGAGAAAACTGGAATTGAACCAGTGTGATGTATCGAATACAAATATTGAACAATTTGCACCCAGACCGCCCGGGACCAGATATCTATGCATGAGCCATCTTACCTCTTGACCAATAATCGCGTTTTGTTATTAAACATTTTTTATGTCAGATTTGTGGAATTTCTTTCCACTCTGTGTAATTACAGTAACGTTTCTATCTTGAGAAACAATTTCTTTTTTGTATATTGGTTTTTCTTTGCTTTTAATTTGTTTGTTTGATATAAACATTTCGTCACCAATAGTGAAATCATGTGGGGGCGAGCGAGTTTTGTTGTTTCTAGCATTTCTAGTTTCTTGTTCATGTAGTAGAAGAGCCTTAATGTCGTCGTATGTGCGTTCCCTAAAGTTTGACAACTCTTGATAATTTATTCTGGCAGTTCTATTAAGAAAAATATCAGCAGGTTTTCGCTTCGTAACTGAATGTATGGTGTTGTTATACCTATCCACGGTTATGGCGACGCGTTCCTCAGGGGTCAGTCTAGGGAGCTCTTTACAAAGACAACGATAAATTTCGATTAAAGTGGAATGCAGCCTCTCAACCTGTCCGTTTACCTCACTACGTTGCGTTGGCGTTTGATATATTTCAATACCTAAGGACCGAATGTAGTTTATAACAAGGGGGGTCAAAAATCCACGCTCGTTGTCCATAACTAAAGCACGCGGAACAGTAAAATAATGGAGAGCAATAGTTAACATCATTTTTAGATGTGGAGATGACCTATTTTTAATTGGAAATAATTTTGCAAATTTAGTAAATTTGTCTATACAACTTAGGAATTTCTGTTTTTCTATATCAAAAATATCAATGTGAAGGATTTCGCAGGGATAATTCGGGATTGGAGTGGGTTGCATATGTGGTTTTGAAGGATGTCTATCATACTTGTTAACTTTACACGTTTCACATTGTTTAATGTATTCTCGAATTTGCCTTGACATAGCGGGAAAATAAAATTTCTCAAGAATTTGTTCCCTGTTCTCACGTGCGTTGCGATGGGCACGTTTATGTTCCTGTTCTATGATGTTGAAAATTCTATCGGTTAACGTAACATCCTCAACCATTCGTTGTGTTATACGGATCCTGTATCTATAAAAATGATTAGTATATACATCCTGTAATGAGGGAATCGAAGATTCCGGGATTTTAATACCGTTTATTACATTAGGATTTAAAATTCTTTTTAGCACATCAA
Source organism: Musca domestica (assembly GCF_030504385.1). Taxonomy (NCBI): domain Eukaryota; kingdom Metazoa; phylum Arthropoda; class Insecta; order Diptera; family Muscidae; genus Musca; species Musca domestica. Next base: position 8,101,304 of record NW_026712326.1, read on the forward strand.
TTAGGGATGCACTATTTATTGTAGGTAATGTTATAAAAAATCTCTTGTAGCCTTCATGTGGCACCTCACTACACTCAAAACTCACCCCCTGTCGTAGAATTACTTGATTTCTAAATACGTTTATTGGTGACTCCACATGCGGTATTAGGTCTGAATTATCTTGTTCGGCCGAATGCATGGTACCCTCTGACGCAGTGTCTGTTTCGGATGCCGTGTCGGTTGTGGAGGATGCTGGTTGGGCTACGATGGAGTCAGTGAGTGCATTCACCTCCGTTCTAAGACGGGAGAGTGCATCAGCGACCACATTCGTTTTTCCCGGTTTGTAAATTAATTCGCAGTTATACTCTTCAATACGAGCCTTCCATCGCTTGAGCTTTGCGTTGTAGTTGCGATTACTTAATGAATATGTTAAGGGTTGGTGGTCGGTGTAAATTTTTATTTTCTTTGTACCATAGAGGTATGATCGCAAATTATCTAGTGCCCAAACGATGGCTAGGAGCTCTTTCTCATTGGTGGCATAATTTTCCTCTGATTTATTAAGTGACCTCGAGATGTAAGCGATGGGCCTGTCATCACCAATAGGCCCTTGTGACAGCACAGCTCCTATGGCATAGTCTGATGCGTCAGTAGTTAAATTGAATGGTTTTTCGTAGTCTGGGAAGGCCAAAACATCGGCAGAAACTAAGAGCTGTTTTAATTCTCTAAATGCTTTAAGAGACTCTTCATCCAATTCTATTTTGACTCTCTTTGAAGCATTAGCACGTATTCTCGCATTTTCACCTCTAGTTAAGTTAGTTAGTGGTTTTGCTATCTTGGCGTAATCTCTTATAAATTTTCTATAGTAAGAGGTCATACCAAGGAAACTTTTTAATTCTTTTAAATTTTGTGGAGGCAGAATAATTTTTATTGCTTCCACTTTTTTTAGATTGGCTCTTACCCCATCTGGGGTTATTATATAGCCAAGAAATTCAACTTCCCTCTCGAGGAAGCATGTTTTCTCCAGATTTACCTTTAGGTTGGCACTCCTGAGGCGGATGAACACCTTTTCCACATTGTCTAAATGTTCATCTAAACTTTTCCCAAAAACAATTATGTCGTCTATATACACATAACATATTTTTCCTATAAATTGTTTCAATACGTCATCAATCATTCGTTGAAATATAGCAGGCGCGTTCTTCAAGCCGAATGGTAAACGCAGATATTCATATTTTCCATTCATAGTGGAAAAAGCAGTTTTTGGTATGTCGGACTCTTTCATCGGTATTTGATGAAAACCCGATGTAAGGTCTATTGTTGTGAAGTAATTAGCCTGACCGAGACTACAAAGTGTAGCATTGATATCAGGGATGGGGTACGTGTCAGCGATTGTAATAGTATTCAACCTTTTGTAATCAATTACCATTCGATACTGCTTTTCTCCGTTTGGTTTTGATTTTTTTGGAACGATCCAAATTGGGGAGTTGTATGGACTCTTTGATGGGCGTATTATTCCAGCGTCAAGCAGTTCATTTACTTGTCTTTCGACTTCCTCTCTCATGCAAGCAGGATAAGGGTAACTTTTACTATAAATAGGTTCGGAGGTTGATGTCTTTATTTCCGCGCGTATGCTGGTATCGATCAATTCATTACCACTAAGTGGTTCAAAAAGTTTTGAGTATTTACCTAATAAAGAGTTAATTCTATCATGGATTCGATGAGGTAAATTCTCCCCTATAGTAAAGAATACATCTGACGAGAAACGTGCTTTTAGGGGAATTTCGTATTTGCCTACTATAAGAAGATCATTCTTTCTGTCTATTATTGCCCCAACTTTTCTTAAGGTATCATCACCGATTATACCCGAAAAATTACCCAAATTAGGTAATACGAAAAATTCAATTTTTGTTAAGTCCCCTATGCTATTAAATATTTTTAATTCTGATTTGTTCCGAATTGTCACGTTACCGCCGACTGAGGCAACATTAAATACCCTCTTAACAGGAATACACCCTTTGACTACCCCTTCTTTAATGTAATTTTTGTTTGCTCCAGTATCAATTAAGAATTCCAATACCCGACCATCCGCTAAGATATATTCTATATATGGTACGCTTGATGGCCGGATTCCAGAAAATCCTCAGAGTTTTGTTCATTTGGTGATTCCAGGTTACCTTCTTCAACTACATCTTGTTCCTCTTTCTTTTCAGAAAGAGTATGATATAGTCGTTGTTGCTTTCTAGAATAGTTTTCTGATCCATTACTTCGTTTGAATGGATTCGGTCTATTCATATAATTCACGTTTTTTGTTTGTATAGAAGGATCCACCTCCATTTTCTCCACCGGAAGATATGACATAGAATTTTGGTTTCCTTTCTGTAAATAACGATGATCCGCGGAATTTTGTTGACGATGATCTTGAGAACGCCAATGTGGTTTCGGTGGCAATTGTGGAGGCTTATTCTTAGTCTGGTGTGACGTAGTATTCAGCAGACTATTAATAGGTATTGAGACTCGATTGTTATAGGAGGGGTTATGAATCGAGGAATTCCGAAAATCAACATTTTGCATCTCCAGGCACGCTGAATAAGCTTCAGGTAAAGTTTTTGGACGCTGTATGAGCAACATCCGGGACATGTCTCCACTGAGACCCCGAATAAAAACATCCAATGCTCTGTTGCGATAAGTCTCTATAAGGACTCTCACTGTCTCTTCCGAGTAAGACTCGGTTTTTATTTTATTTAAGATTAATGAAAATTGATGATTAACTTTAGCGTAAAACTCATCAACCTTCATCCCTCTTTGGTTGAGACGGTGCAACTGGTGCTCCAGAGTACGTATGTCTCTCTTATCGGCATAGTGTAGTGACAGACATTCTTTAATTTTTGACCAGTTGCTGTCAAAAATATTATACGAAATAAGGGCAGAATCGGCTGCACCCCTGACCTTTTGTCTTATATGTTGGAGGATTGCTCGGTACAAGGGTTTATCCCTTACTACCGAAAAATCTGACAATATACTTTCAACAGAGTGGACCCATGACACATATTGTACTGGGTTTCCGTCGAATATCTGTAATTCTTTCACACAATCAGGCAGACGACTAATTTCCTTAATATCATCAAGGGTTGTGGGAGCCTGTGTCACTTCCTCGTCAACTGCATTTACGCGGTTGCTAGCCGAGGCCGCAGCTTCATTTAAGGCATCTAAATGTGACACTTTCCTCTCTAATATATTAATCTTTTCAAGTAGAGCATTCACTGCTCCAGTAATTTGAGTGACATTAGACCTCAGTTCTTCCATAGTTAATGTAAGGGAAAATAAAATGAATGACTTACGTGACAATTGGGCAAAAGTGCATGTGGCCCGATTTTGTTTCTGGATTTAAAAAAATTTTTTTTTATATATTGGACTTATTCTCTGACAACCGTAGTTATATTATCTTGATTATATTCTTTAAATACCACTTTTCCAATTATTAGAAATTTATTTCTTGTTACATGAAATTTGGATATCTTAATCCTTTTTTTTTATTTTTTTTTTTTTTTTCATTCACCAATTTTTTATAATGATAACACTTTTAAAAGTTAACTTCTTTGAAATATTTTCCTTTACACGTAGAAATCTTATTCTATCACTTTCATTTGTTTAATTCAAAAAAATTTTCCTTTTCCTTTTATATTTTATTAAATTGATCCACACTATTTTTCCTTTTCCTTTTTTTCTTTATCTTCTTTGAAATATTCTCATTTACACATAGGGATCTGTTTTCGATCACTTCCACTTGTTTATTTCAAAATGTTCTTTTTTTTTGTTTGTTATTAAATTGATCCACACTATTTTTCCCTTTTTTTTATTATAAGGACCTTCGTTTTTGTTTTTTGTTTATTGCAAGGACCTTCGTGAGGGTTGGTATGCTCGGGCGCCAGTTAAGGACTAACGTCCTGGTTTTAATAAAAAAAATCAACTCACAACAACAGTTGTGCCGAAAATTAAAATGCAAGAGTTATTACTTTAAATGCTTTTATTAATTATAGTTTTTAGATAAGATAACCGTTTTACTCCCGAACTCCAACTGATTTCTCGCTTTCATAGTTCTTGACTCCAAACCTCGCGTTGTTGGCAGCAACGTCCAAATTATGCTTATTTCCCACAGGTGCATTATGCTGACGGTAGGCCTAGTGCACGAGTCCGATGACTGTGGGAACATATCATATTTCCGTTTCGCAACCGAATAGAAAGTGCTGACTTAGCGGCACGTGTAGGTATGATACGTCGCAGCACAGTGGTTTGGAGGTATTGAGGTGTGTTAACTTATATATATATATATATATATATATATATATATATATATATATATATATATATATATATAGAATGAAAACAAGAGATGTCGGATGCCGTCACACGCTGCCCTGATGTTGGATCATTTGGATCATTCCCGGCGAAGCGCTGGCTTGAGGTGATCGACACTTTGGTATTTTTTAGTGGCAACCTTGCTTTCCAAAATACTCCAGACAGAATAGTCTAACGTGGCTAAGAATTAACGGAGGAATCTTAATTTGTAACCATTCTTAGGTGGCGCATGCTGAGTGCGATGGTGCTGAGACCTGTTGGAATGTCCAAGGTCTGTGGCCAAAATGTTTGCGTGCCCAAGGGTGTTAATACAACCTCCAGAATATTTTCGCGATAATATTCGGCATTTTTTCTGATGCCACGAATTGAGTATTGCGATATTTTCAGCTCACGAGGCATCCTTCGGACACTGCGACGCCGGTTTCGATCAAGTCGCTTTTTTACTTTTCGAACCATTTCTGCTGATGTTGATGTTTTCTTTCGTCCACTTCCTTGACGTCGGACTCCGCTAGCAGTATCACGGTAACCAGCGATGGTACGAGACACAAAAGATTTATTCACATTTAAATGCTGGAGTGCTTTAACGATAGCCACTTGTAGTTTTCAAGCCAAGTATAACGAAATCACGCTATCACGCTTAAATTCTATCACGAATAACTTTTTCTGGAAAATTCTCAACAATATGCTTTTGTACGTTTCCAAATTTCAAGATTCCAATACCTACATATTCCAATCCTACACTCCGACAGTAATCTTATTTCCAAATTTCAGAGTACCAGATCTCTTGGTTCACCCAAGTCGAAGCTGAACCAAATTTGGTACCATATAGTACACATATGAACAAATTTCAATAGCTACCTTTATCATATAATCCAATAGTAATCTCATTCCCATATTTCAGGATTCCAACTTTACCTGTTCTCCCAAAATTTAAATTGTGACATATCTAGTACACAAAACTTTAACAGTACCCTTTTTATTACGAATTTCTAAAACTACGTACTTACCTGAGTCCTGCAATGTAATAATAATCTTATTTTCAGTATTCCAGCTTTATCGGTTCACCCAAATCGAAATTGTACCAAATTTATTGTCATTTATTACTTTTTCCACAAAATTACTACTTTCGAAAACTACCTCCACATCCTAATCTTACTCCCCCAAGATCAAAATTACAGATCCATCCGTTTCTCCAAATCCAATTTGTAACAAATTGAGTAACGTTCGGTACTTTTCGTATTCTTGAGTACACACTTCCAAAACTACCTCCTTTCATCCTTTTTAGCTCTAACAGTTCACATGATCCGAAATGGTGCCAAAAATATTTCGTACACTTTTGTGCGAATTTAAAAAAAAGCTCTAGTATATCCATCAAACCCTCCACCAGTGACCCTCATTTCAAATTTAAGAGTTCTAGCTCTACTGCTTCTTCAAATACAAAGGGTACCAAAGGGTACTTAGTACCTTTAATGCTTTTCGTACCCTTCTAGTGCGAATTTTGGAGAATCCAGTCTTATCTGATACCTTCGGCCCAAGGGTAACCCCCGCCCAAAATTTCAAGATATTAGCTTCTGTCGACCCGAAGGATAAAGATGTTGACTTCTTCGATGGCGATTATTCGAAATTGACGATTGTTTACTACCTTACATATATATTACTGATTTTATCCACATTCATAACATTGTGACGGAGACGTTTATTTTCTCTCACCACTGTAAATACCAATCAATAATTGAAGTATCTATCTAAGTAGTCGAACATATTAGACAACTTTGAACAAAATATCAAAATAGACAATCAGTTTTGTATATAATAACATATACAAATGTATGTATAGCATTAGTTTGTACCTACACATGTCCTCTGACAACCTAACCATATTCAAACAGACACTTATGCAAAACTTCATAACAACAAACCTGGCAAACACACACAGCGACACCAAAGCCCACCAATAGGTGAAACCATGGAAAATGCTTAATTTATGTTTGGTGATTAGCAAAATGCTCAAATTTATGCATATTATGATAGAATAGGTGACAAAAGGTTACCAACCAGCAAGCAAGCCAGCCTGAGTCTGGTATTTGCCGCAGTCATTACAGCCAGTGGCAGTTGATTGTTGAAAGCCATCAACACCAATGTTTGGTTTGGCAACTGTGCTTTGTTGGAGTCTGTTTTTATTTTATTAATATGGATTCATGTAATGCCATTGATTGCAACAAATTGCAAATATGTTAATTTAGAAGAATCACCAAATTAATTTTTATAAAAAAAAAAATATATAAAAAATTAATTTGGAAAATGTATTTATGGCGAATTAATGGAGAGTTATTTGAATAATTTAAGAATACAAGATTATTTTGAAACTGAGGATGGAAATTCTACTTTTATATGGTATAAAGTGAGACTCCAAAAGCGGAAGGCATGGTCCAGAATTTTTAAGGCCCCTACCATGGAAAGAAGGGGTACTAATTTTGTCATTCCATTGGTGACACCTTTAAATATTTGTCATGATTAAAATAAAATTTTAAGACGATTTAACAAATCAAGGAACAGAAAAAGAGAGGCTGAAGGACATAGAACCCATATTGTTTGACCTAGGTTATCAAAATGTAACATTATAATTTGCATTGTGTGTAGGATGATTGGTATTGCAAATAAGCTGAATCTGTCATCTGCTTAATAGTACTTCCCGATATTCGATATTTTAATGAACCTGGCTACGTTTCCTAAATGATTTGTAAAATAGTCGGTATTTGTCGGGTAGCAGAGAAGATATTTTAACTTCTGTGGGGAGACAACTCAAAGAGTGGACCAATATATTCCGCTTTTAAACCCTCCACCAAAAAAAGGTATGGAGGGTATATTAAGTTCGTCATTCCGTTTGTAACTCATCGAAATAATCATTTTAGACCCAACAAAGTATATATATTCTATATATATTCTCGATTTAGCCCTGTCCGTCCGTCTGTCCGTCTGTTGTAATCACGCTACAGTCTAAACGAATTAAGAAGGGAAGCTAAAATTTTGCACAGATCTCTCTTTTGTCTGCAGGCAGGTCAAGTTCGAAGATGGACTATATCGGTCCACGATATCGTATAGCCCCCATATGACGGTACCCCCGATATTCGGTATTTTGATGATTTTACCCACATTTTTCAAAGGAATTGTCAGAAAATCCACACAAGGAGTACCTTGTGGGTACTTTATATCTCGGCAGAGAATTATCTATATAGGTCCACAATATCGTATAGGCCCCATATAACGGTACCCCCGATATTCGGTATTTTGATGTTTCACATAAGGAGTTCCTTGTGTTTACTTTATACCTCGGCAGAGAATCATCTTTATAGTTCCACAATATCGTATAGCCCCCATATAACTGTACCCCCCGATATTCGGTATTTTGATGATTTTACCCACATTTTCCAACGGAATTGTCTGAAAATCCACACAAGGAGTTCCTTGTGGGTACTTTATACCTCGGCAGAGAATTATCTATATAGGTCCACAATATCGTATAGCCCCCATGTAACTGTACCCCCGATATTCGGTATTTTGATGATTTTACCCACATTTTTCAACGGAATTGTCTGAAAATCCACACAAGGAGTTCCTTGTGGGTACTTTATACCTCGGTAGAGAATTGTCCATACAGGTCCACGATATCGTATAGCCCCCATGTAACGGTACCCCCACTGTTTTCGGTATTTTGATGGTTTTTGCCACATTTTTCAATGGAATTGTCTGAAATTCCACAAAAGGAGTCCCTCGCGGGCATTTTACCTCCTCAAAAAGAATTGTCTATATAGGTCCACGATATCGTATATGCCCCATATAACGGTACCCCCCGGGTACTTTATACCTCGGCAGAGAATTATCTATATAAGACCACAATATCGTATAGCCCCCATATAACGTTACCCCCCCCCCCCCCCCCCTGCGGATATTCGGTATTTTGATGATTTTACCCACATTTTTCAACGGAATTGTCTGAAAATCCACACAAGGAGTTCCTTGTGGGTACTTTATACCTCGGCAGAGAATCATCTATATAGGTCCATAATATCGTATAGCCCCCATATAACGGTACTCCCCTATATTCAGTATTTTGATGATTTTAGCCACTTTTTCCAATGGAATTATCTGAAAATCCATACAAGGAGTTCCTTGTGAGTACTTTACACGAAGACATAGATTTGTCTTTATAGGTCCACAATATCGTATATCCCCCATATATCGGCACCTTCCTATATTAGATATTTATACCCTACAACACTATGTGTTGGGGGTATTATAAGTTTGATTGGGCCAGAATGTATGTAACACCTCGAAATATTGGTTTCCCATATAGGAAAGTATATATGGATCTTCCCAGCTCGCCGAGCTGAGTCGATCTAGCTATGTATGTCCGTCCGTCCGTCTGTCCGTCTGTCCATGTTAATTTGTAATCACTCTACAGGTCGCAATTATGGCCCGATCTTCACGAAATTTAAAATACAGGTGGGGTTAAGGTCAGAATAGAACCCTATTTCTTTTGGAGATGATCGCCAAATGTTTAGGGGTTGAAATGGACCAAATACTGAAAAAATGTCGATTGATTTTGCAGTAGCTATACAGGTTGCAATTATAGACCAATCGACGCGGAATTTCGCATGTAGCTAGAGTTTAGGGCGGGGAAGAAGCCAACCAATTTGGGTGGTCATCGGATAATATTTAGCGGCTAAAATAGACCATATCTTTTTTGTTGAAAAATTCAAAATTTTTCATTAAACCGCGAATTTTTTAAATCCCGGCGAAATCACAAAGTCATGACAAGGTTACTTCTGATCTTTACATTGATGTTAAGATCCAACAAATCGAATATATAGCAAAATATCTGCGATATATATGTCTATCAAAGAAGATATGCTTGAAAGATCTATTTTATGTCGAGAACGGCTGAACTGATTTCGACAGTTCTCATTAATTCAGAATGGCCTCTTGGCAGGAAACAAAAAACGTCTAAAAAAATTGCATAAAATATCTCTCTAAAGATGAAAATATTGATTTTGTAACATTTTGTCATATTTTTTCAATTTTGTCATATTTTTGGCATATTTTCATTTTGAATTAAACATTTGGTAATATTTCTACAGCTAACAAAACTAAGTAGTTAGGATATCAGGATATCATATACAGATCGCATTTATGGCCCGATCCTAAATTTTGCATGGGGATAAGATGAATAGAAGCCTACTCTTTTTGGAGATGATCGCCGTATATTTAGGGGTTGAAATGGACCAAAAAACTGTAAAATTGTCGGCAGGTCGTAATTATCGCCCGATCCTCACGCACATTTGAATGGGGGTTACCGGACATTGCAAAAGCCAAGAAGTTTCGGATGGTCATCCAAAAATATTCAATGTGTGAAATAGTTTGCCAACTTTTGTAGACTAAATACGAAAATGTCTATTCCAGTGACTTTTTGGAGAATTCACAAATACAGGAAAGACGCACTTCTGACTACTTCGTTAACGCTGATTTCGTTGAAGAATATAGTCAAATGTCTGTATCTCATATAGATGCGTTTTAGTCAAAAACCAATAATAAATGTCAATCTTTTGCCACTTCTGAGAGATTATAGGTCTTTAGGAAATATTGGTTATAGATCTAGGAAGACCATTTAAGTGCAACATCTACCAATAAATTGGAAATGAGCAAATTAGTTTAAGCTGCTATTATTTGAACATTAGAGAACGAATCCTGATGGTTTTCTTTTATTATTTGTCACAATATCTTTCGAGTATCTCGCCTATATAAACTGTATCGTTTATTATAGTGTTGTAGGGTATTCAACGGTCGGCCCCGCTCGACTGTAGCCTTTGCTTACTTGTTTAAAGATTTTAAAAGAATTTTTACTGGATTTAATTTTTTTTGAAAATTTTCTAATTCGTTCAAAATGGTGGAGGGTATTCAAAGTTCGGCCCAAACTTACTGCTTTTTTACTTGTTTATACTCTCCACCTTGGAAAGGAGGGTATATAACTTTGTCATTTATATAACAGTACCTACCGATATTCGGTATTTTGATGATTTTTGCCACATTTTTTAAGGATTTGTCTGAAAATTGCTATTTGTAGGTCATAATGGGTCCTAGTTCGCGTGGCGAAACATTGTATGTATAGGCCCACGCTTTGGTCTAACTCCCATATAACGGTACCTACCGATATTCGGTATTTTAATGATTTTTGCCACATTATTTCACGGATTTGTCTAAAATTGGTATTTGTTGGTCATAATGGGTTCTAGCTCTGGTGGCGACACATTGTATGTATAGGTCCACGTGTTGGCATAGCTCCCATATAATGGTATATCCCGATATTTTTATTGATTGGTTTTTTTTTTTTTTTCAAAATTTTTCACCGATTTGTCTAAAAATTGATATTTGTTGGTCATAATCGGTTCTAGCTCCGATGGCGAAAAATTGTATGTGTAGGTCTACGTGTTTGTATAGTCCCATATAGCGGTACCTCCCCATAATCGGTTTTTTAAAAGAGTTTTGCCATAGTTTCCCACGAATATGTCTAAAAATAGGTATTTGTGGGTCATAATGGGTTTTAATGTTTCCTTTACCCCAGGTGGAACTTAATGTTTTTTACTTTTTATACTCTACGGCATACTGTTAGACAGGCCTCTGTGCATTTGTTTGTAACGTGTAGATGAAAACGAATAAGACACAATTCCTTCTGACAACATTCTGCGTCTTCTGTTTACTGTCCGATTGAGGAGATGTAATTTTTTACAAATCATTTGTTGAACGAAAACTATGGAATTTGATTAGAATCGTTTCAAATTGAGAAATAGCTCCCTTACATAAGTTTTTCCGATTTCAATTTCATTTTGCAGCATGGGTGTAGAATTCGTCCAAACAGAATGTATTTCGGTACATTCGACCAAATTCATCCTAGAAGCAGGTACAAAAATTAGTGAAAATCGGTTCAGATATACCTATAGCTCATATTTTTCATATGAACTGCACAACATTGATATAGTATAGGAGGGTATATTAAGTTTGTCATTCCGTTTGTAACATCTCGAAATATACATTTTAGACCCCACAGAGTATATATATTCTTGATCAGCATAAAATTCTATATCGATTTAGCGATGTCCGTCCGTCGGTCCGTCTATCCATCTCTCCGTCTGTTCGGCTGTGAAAATCACTCTAGCTTTTGAACGAAATGAAGTAGGTTGATAAAATTTTACTCAAATGTATACTATGTCTGCAGGACTTTTGATATTGAAAATGGACCTACGTTTTAGTATAACCCCCATATAATGGTACCTCCTTATTTTCGGTATTTTGATGATTTTAGCGGCATTATTCGCAGGAATTGTTTCAAATTTGGTACTTGAAGTTAATAATGGATACTACTGCCTAAGATAGAAAATTGTCTGTGCAGGTCCACGTTTTCGTATAGCCCCCATATAGCGGTACCTCCTGATATTCGGCATTTTGATGATTTTAGCGACGTTATTCACTGGAATTGTTTCAAATTTGGTATTTGAAGTTCGTAATGGATACTACAGCCTATTATAGAAAATTGTCTGTGCAGGTCCACGTTTTGGTATACCCCTCTTTAAAGGGTACCGCCCTATATTCGGTATTTTGATGATTTTAATTACATTATTCACCGATTTATTTTAGGTTTGGCATATGAATATTGTAATGGCTTATGACAAAATTGGCTATGCAGGTCCACGTCGTCGTATAGACCCTAATATAATGGCTACATTCGGTATTTTTTAGATTTCAACAGAATTTTTAAGGATTTTATTTTATTTATTTATATATTATTTTTATTTATTTATTTATTTATTTTTTTTTTTTTTTGAAAATTGTCAAATTTGTTCCAAATGGTGTTGACCTTTTGTGGGTAAGAAGGAAGGTAAGAAGGGGTGGACCGATATTGCCCGTTTTTCCTTTCTCCCTTCGAGAGTTATCGTGCGCACAAGCCAGTCAGCCACATGGAAGGAAGACTAACAAACCATGAGCGACTCCAAATATCCTGAAATGGATTTAGTCCCAAGAGACTCTGCTATGCATATTTAGTGGTGTAAGGTATCTTTTTCTTCTGAAAAACTTGAACATCTTTCAAAAAGATGTGCATTGTATGCGGAAATGTTATGCAGCAATCTTGGTGGGAGGAATTTTCTTTTCTCGATGTCAGACAAGCTTTTTTATTGTTGTTAGGAGAGATTGAGAGAGCCTTACAAAGGCGCGTAGTATACTTGAAAATATTTTCAGGTAATTTCGATCTTCTGTTTCAGAGAAATAACTTTCCCAATTCACCAGCATTTTAATAATAAATTTAAAAGGTATTTAAATATATGAAACAAAATGTAAAAACAATCCAAATAAAATTTACTCATTAATTCAAAATAATAAAAATAACTTTGTTAAAACAAACAATTGGTCTAGCACAAATAACACTTAACCAATTCATTTATTTTCAGTTTTTTAGGTGCGTTAATTTTTTACAGTATTTTACTCAGAAATTGACCATAAAAATGATAATACCAACTACAATCACGCCTTTTACACCGACGGAACCTTGGGTAATAACTCAGCTGGAATTGTACCAGAGGCCATAAATACACAGTCCATAAAACAAACCAACAAACAAACAGACAATCAAACTACATACATCCATATGTATATTGTTTGATATTGCCAATTTGGATCGATTGATCGTGTCTTATTTCCATTTGTTAGACTTATTTAGTTTCTATATTTCTTTCATAAGTAGATGGCTGGCTGGCTAGTCAGAATCACACAGCCTCAAATCAAACAAACCCCAAAGAATCGAGGCAGTGATACATGCTGAGTCGGAGTCACAAAAGCACGTGTTTAATTTTATGTTCTAAAATTGCGGACACAAATCTTTGCCATACTTTGGAAGGAAATCAACATTTTTGCCAATGTCTTTTGTCTGCAGAAATGAACGACGGACCGACCGAGCGACCAATCCTGAAATGAACAAACAATTGTTAATCACGAATTTAATGCCATAAACACCACTGCAACGAACCGGGCAAACAATTTTAATCAAGACAACTCCCCTAGTCGGAACCCCATCCCCTTTCGAATGTTTCCCATGCCATCACTTGTTCCATGGCTGCCATTATTTGGACTTTCAATGAATTCTACAATTATTCCATTCTACCGAAGCGCAGCCACAATGAACAGAACCCCACAAAAGAAGTGAGCAGAAGTAAATATTCATTAGTTGCCATTTTTCGATAATAACATAAATTGTTATAACAGTAACAACAAATTTAATTAGAACTTCAACGTATACCGACCTACCTACCCACCTACCACAACATGCATCTCGCCAATATTTCCAATCGATTTCGATTTAAATTTTGTTGGCCGGGGAGGAGGCTGGGATGTGGCATGGCATGGAATTGGTCGTCGTCATATGCAGAAAATTGCTTGAGACACTTCAAGCAATTGTTTTCGATGTTAGTGGCGTCTAAAATTACCGCTTTACTGGAGAACGAGAGTAGATTTGCTGACTGTTGTTGTTGCTGCTGTAGCTGTTGTTTCAACTTCAGTTACAGAAAAAGGCGTGTCATTAAAAATTATGTGTGGTTTGTTTGCTCAATTGGTTTCTATAAATATTTTATTTGTTTAACAATGATTTAATTTTTTTCAATAATTTTTCTTTAAGTATTGTTTTCGTTGGAGCGGGGATGAACAGTGGGTTATAGAATTCAAATTTTGAGTAAATGCAAAAAAGAGCACCAATGCCATGTGCGTTTTTCTATACTTTACGATTTGAAAGGTCAAAAGTCGGGTGGGACCGACTATATGATACCCTACACCAGTATGCGTATTTAGTAGAGTTCCCGTAACAAAATAAATTATATTGTGAATTTATGTGAAGTAGATCATATCAATTAAGAAAATTTATTTGAATTCATATCACGGCTCTGGAGAGGTCACAATTTGTGAAGTATATCCAAACCTTAATCGATTAAAAAAAAAAATAAGGAGACTTGAGTAAAATAGCATTGCTGTATAGTGCATGATATGACCTTGATGACCTTGAGTAAAAAAGCAATAAGTTGGGCCGGGCCGAAGGGAAATTTTCAAAAAAAAATAAAATAAAATCAATTAAAAATTCTGTTAAAATCTTAAGAATACCAAATATCGGAAGGTGCCGATATATGAGGGATAAACGATATTGTTCACCTATATAGACAATTCTATTTCAGGGGATAAAGTACTCACACGGATATACGATATCGGGGACCTGTATACACAATTCTCTATCAGGGGGTAAGGTACTCATAAAGAACTCCTTGTGTAAAATTTCCGACAATTCCATTGAAAGCAGTGGCTAAAATTATCAAAATACCGAATATCGGAGGGTGCGGTTATGTGGGGCTATACGATATCGTAGACCGATATAGCCCATCTTCGAACTTGACCTGCCTGCAAACCACAGACAGATCTTTGCAAAATTTTAGCTTCCTATCTTAATTCGTTTTGATTGTAGCGTGATTACAACAGACGGACGGACAGGGCTAAATCGACTTAGAATTTTACGCTGATCAAGAATATATCTACTTTGTTGGGTCTAAAATGATTATTTCGATGAGTTACAAACGGAATGACGCACGTAATATACCCTCTATACTATGTATGGTGGAGGGTATAAAAATATTTATTGGAGCAATAGATATTCCGGACCGAGTGTCGCCAAATGGAAAAATTCGGTTGAATATAAAAAAATCTATCCCAGTTGGGCTGTTTTACTTATATTGTGGGCAATAACCGCAAAATCGAAGGTACGTAAAAATTTCGATAAAAATTGGCTGAGGTATTTTCAGATATCTGGTGCCACAGATATCAGATACAGTTCAGATCATTGTTGTGGAGTGCATTTTACTCACGTGAGGGACTTAAAATTTCAAAATAGGATAAAACATTTATATGGGAGCTATAGCAATATCTGAACCGATTTTCACAAGAATTAGAAGTACTTGCTTTTAGGCTGAATTCCGTCGGAAGTGCCAAAATTCAGTCGATTTGGGCAGATATTAGCTATTTGGTGCACAAAAAACCTGAAATCGGATCAAAAGTAAGTATGGGTCTATCGCGCTTCCTTCTACATGTTACAAGCAAATGCACAAAGACATATTACCCCTACCACTATGTGGTGTTGAAAAATACCGCTTAAGGGAAAACATTGTATGACAAATCACAAGGCGTTGTTCTGTGACTTCCGGTGATACGCAAGGACTCGGAAACATGGAACAAAAATTCTTGCACAGGCTACATGTGGTTTTGTTGATTGGGGGGAATTATTGCGGACAATATCAGAACTAATGCTTTTATAAAACTATTAAGGTACACAGAGCCTATCCTCTTCCAGATAATGTCACAGTTATGGAGCTGTAGTTTGGCGGAGCTTGCTATTAAAATCATTCTTTATGCGCAAGTTCAAAGAGCCCCATCGTTAATGATTACAGCTGCATTTCGGAGCACACGTCAGAGTCAGATTTGCCCTTTAACTCAAAAAACGCTATTGGAATTGGTGGTAATCGGATCAGATTTGGATATATCTCTCATATAAAGCGTCGTCCGATTTCATAAGTATTGTACACCAAATGCGTAATACCAATCCGAATCAAATCAGTTTTAGTACAAACGGCCAGGTTCAGTTCAGAATTATGTCTGGCAATTTTGTGAATGTCGGTTCAGATTTAGATATAACTCCCATATATAATTCTTTCCGATTTTAATTTTATTGAGCACCACATGTTTAATATTCGTCCAAGTGGAATGGATTTTGGCACATTCGAGCGAATTCAGCCCAGAAGGGAGTACTTCAAATTTGCAGAAAATTGGTTCAGATATAGCTAGAGATCTTGTGTAAGCAAGAATATTTGTGTTGTGAAATTTAAAGAAAGAGTTGGTGCTTATTTCGCTTTCTTTGAGCGTTTAATTTTTCAAAAGCTTGAACCTTATGTGGGGGAGGTACCAAAAGAAATAGTCCGATCTCTGAAATACTTTTTACAGATCTTGTGTTGATGAAAATATTCAGATGTACTAAGTCTCAATAGAAACGGATGTTAATTCCGGTTTTATGAGCTTCATGGATATACAAAATTTTGACCCTTTGTGGGGTAGGTATCAGAAGGAGTGGACCGAAATATCCAATCTTAACACAAGACCTTGGGTTAATAAAAATATTGGTACTTCACATTTTATAAGAGTTATAATTATTTAAAATTTTGACCCTTTGTGGGGGAGGTACTTGATGGAGTGAAACGATATTGTCCATTTTCGCACCTGACCTAGCCCTGATGTAAATAGTAGGATTTGCAAAGTTGTAGCAAAATCGGATCATCGTTTATCTTTCTGTGCAATATAATATTTTATTTAAATTTTTCGACATTTTGTGTGGGAGGTACCAGAAGGAGTGTACCGATATTGCCCATCTCCGAACTCGATCTAAGTTTGACCAAAATATTACGATTTATTAAGTTTTAACTAAATCGGATACTCCCTTCGAGAGTTATCGTGCCCACCAGCCAGACAGACGGACGGACATAGGTAGATCGACTCCAAATGTCCTGAAACGGTTTTTGTCTAAGGAGACCAAGGGTCTAAAACCGTTATTTCAACTAGGCACGATTTGACCTATCAAATGATATATACCCTCTGTAGCTATATGGCTGAGGGTATAATATCATAACTAATGAGAATACTAAAGAGAATGAAATGAGAATACTAAAGAAGAAAGCAGAATAGGATAATACTGTAAAAGTGCGCAGTAAAGGACATTAGATCAAGGCTTAAAAGGTTTTAAGCCCACACTCTTTTTTGGAGACTGTGTTAATTTTGTATAATGCTCATGTTAAAATGAGTTCCATTCTGTTCTTAAACTAAACACTGTGCGTCGACTATAAATTGGAATACAAATTTGTTGATTTAGCAAATTTGTTTTTAATAAAAAAACAAACAAACAACAACATCAACTTGTCAAATAAAAATATAAACAAAGCTCATGTTAAGTCTTGAGTTGCCAACAATTCTGAGGTGTTTCCATAGTGGCATTATAACATGAAACAATTTTTTGCCAAATCGAGATTTATGATAATATCTGGCGCAAAGATGACAAAAAAAAAAAATAAAAACGAAAAATAAAACCGAAAAAACAAGCTCAACATGATTAGCCTTCTGCTTATTGTCGTCTAGAGCCATTAAAAGTAGAAAAAAAATAAAACAACGACCGAAATTATTTGGCGGCTTTTGTGGCATTTCGTTTGGCTGCGCCTGTTTTAGAAAAATATTTACAAGAAATTATTAATGAATTCTTGTGTTTTTATTCTTTAACAATTTTCATGACATTAAGTCCTATTTATGGTGGTAGTTTGTTTATGAAGTGTGCGTTTTTGCGGGTTTTTTGGGTAGTTGGTATTTCCTTTTCGTTTTTTGTCCAACCAGTGTGTAGTGTGGGAATGAGAACAAGTTTTCATATGTTTTTGACAAGTTTCAGTTTTTTTCGGGAGTAATTGTGTTTTCGAATAAAGTTTAATCGCCAGCTAGTATGCAGACTAATTGCACTAAGTTTTGTTTAAGGTGGTTTGAATTATGAGCTACAAAAACAAATGAAGTTTTAAGCCGTTGTCTTAACATTGTATATAGAAATATTTTTGAAAACGTATGACTACTTCAGTAATCTTTGTGCGGTGAGTATTTTGAAATGCTGCTGCAGTGTTCATATTATAATCTGAAGACCAACAAGTAAAAAAACATTAAGTTCGGCCGGACCAAACTTTTAATACCCTCCACCTTAGGGTAAAGGAAATATTAGAAGAAATGTGGCGAAAACCATCAAAATACCGAATATCGGGAGGTACCGTTATATGGGGGGTATATCAAATCATGGACCTATATATACAATGTTTCGCCAACGGAGCTAGAACCCATTTTGGCTACAAATACCAATTATCAGACAAATCCGTGAAAAAATGTGGCAAAAAATTAAAATACCTAATATTGGGAGGTACCTTTATATTGGGACTATACCAAAACGTGGACCCATACATACAATGTTTTGCCACACGCACAGGGACCCATTACGACCTACAAGTACCAATTTTTAGACAAATCCGTGAAAAAAAATGTGGCATAAATAATCAAAATACCGAATATCGGGAGGTACCGTTACATGGGGACTATACCAGAACGTGGACCGATATATCTCATTTTCAATACCAACCATCTTAGACACAATACAAATAGCTCTGCTAAATTTTGGCGCTCTACGTCAAATAATGTAGGCTGTATCGTGATTTCAACAGACAGACAGACGGACAGACAGACGGGCATCGTTAAATCGACTTAGAATTTTATGCTGATTATGAATTTATATACTTTATGGGGTCTACGACGAATATTTAAGGATGTTACAAACGGAGTGACAAAGTTAATATACCCTCCTTTCCAAGGTGGAGGGTATAAAAATGTCACAAAATCTGTCAAAACCATCAGTTGCCACATTACCAATAGACAAAACAAGTTACAAAATACAGATGTACACCCTTATCCAACGTCCGTAGATTTAAATACACTTTTACGTAGGTTATGATTAGGTTCAGGAGGTTTGGACCAATATAGTCCATTTTGTATTTGACCTAAGTTCGATACAAACACGACAACATGCAAGAGTTGGACTATATCGACTACTACCTACACTTGCATGAGGTACGGGATACAGTAGGCTGCAGTATTCCACTTCATCTAATATTTAAAATTTAAAGAAATCCGAGCAAGGTGAAATGAAAAACTGCAAGTGACAGCTCATTATATTGTTTACAAAAGTACAAAAGCATTTTGGTGAGAACTTTCCAGAAAAAAGTTATTTGTAATGGAATTCAAGCTTGATAGTGTGATTTCTTTATATTTGGCTGGAAACCCACAAGTGGCCATAGTTAGAGCAGTCCAGCATTTAAATGTGAATAAATCTTTTGTGTGTCATACCATCATACCATCGCTCGTAGCGTAGCCCGATGTGAAGGAAGTGGACCGAAGAAAACAGCAACATCAGCAGAAATGGCTCGAAAAGTAAAGGAACGACTTGATCGAAATCCGCGTCGCAATGGCCGAAAAATGGCTCGTGAGCTGAACATATCGCAATATTCCATTCGACAAATATTGAAAAATTAGCTCGGGGTAAAGATATTGAAATTGCAAAAATTGCGGTGCAAGAATTTACACCGCAACAGAAAGAAAATAGGCTCAAAAGAGTCAAAGAGTTGCTTCGCTTGGCCGAAACTGGTGATCTGCCGAATTTGGTCTTCTCCGATGAGAAAACATTCGTTGTCCAGCAGTTTGTAAACAAACAAAATGATCGAGTTTACTTGCCAAAGAGGTCAGCTGAAAATGTGCACCTACGCATGGCTACCAGAACTCAAGCGCCGACCATGGTGATGGTGTGAGCCTCCATAACAGCCGATGGTCTCTCTCCGCTCGTATTAATCGATCGTGGCATCAGAATAAATGCGGGAATATTATAGTGAAAATATTCTCGAGGGTGTATAAAGCTTTGGGAGGCAAACATTTTGGCCGCAGACCTTGGGCATTCCAACAGGACGCGCCACCCAAGAATGGTTATAAAATGAGGTTCCTCGCTTCATTTCCAGCGCACAATGACAACCAAAATCTGCGGATACCAATCCGTTGGACTACATCCCATTTTATGCGAGTTGTAATTATTCAAAATATTGACCATTTGGGGGGAGGAACTTGCTGGAGTGGACCGATATTATCCATTTTCACACCCGACCTAGTGCTGACGCGAATATTAGGATTTGCAAAGTTGGAGCAAAAATTGGTTATCGTTTCTCTTTCTGTGCGAAAAAAATATATTTTTGAAAATTTCGACCTTTTGTGGGGAAGGTACCAAAAAGAATGGACCTATATATTTCATCTTAACATAAATATTGATAAGTGTGAAATTTGAAGACAATCGGACTCTTACATCACATTTTAAGAGAGTTGTAATTATTCAAAGTTTGGACCATTTGTGGGGGAGGTACTTGATGGAGTGGACCGATATTATCCATTTTCACACCCGACCTAGTGCTGACGCGAATATTAGGATTTGCAAAGTTGTAGCAAAAATTGGTTATCGTTTTTCTTTCTGTGCGAAAAAAAAAATATATTTTTTGAAAATTTCGAACTTTTGTGGCGAAGGAGTGGACTGATATATTTCATCTTAACACCAGACCTTGGGTTAATATAAATATTGGGATGTGTGAAATTTGAAGACAATCGGACTCTTACATCACATTTTATTAGAGTTGTAATTATTCAAAGTTTGCACCATTTGTGGGGAGGTACTTGATGGAAAGGACCGATATTGTCCATTTTAAGACCTGGCCTAGTACTGACGCAAATATTAGGATTTGCAAAGTTGGAGCAAAATCGGATTATCGTGACTCTTCCAGTGTAAAAATATATAATTTTGAAAATGTCGACCTTTTGTGGAGTATGTACCAGAAGAAGTGGACCGGTATTGACCATCTCCGAACTCGATCTAAGTTTGACAAAAATGTACCAAATTTGGACCAATTTGGATACTCCCTTCGAGAGTTATCGTGCACACCAGCTAGATAGACAGACAGACGGACGCACGGACATCGCTACATCGACTCCAAATGTTCTATAACGGATTTGGTCCAAAGAGACATAGCCCGTTATTTCGACTAGGCAGATATAAATCCTCTGTAGCCACATGGCTGAGGGTATAAACAATTTAAAAATTATGGCTTTTGACTTTGTTGTTGTTGTGTCTTGTTCTAATAGCTTTTTAGACCCACTAACCTCCGGTCCTGAAAGGTCGCTCGAAACAATTTGTTTATTACCCGTACCACGTAGTAATTAGACAGCATCCAGTAAATGTCCAAATCTTGTTCATGTCACCAAAATAAAAAAATTGCCTAAAACCCATAGACATGATGTCATTTAATCCCAAAATGTTTGCTTCTGCTTAGCCAGGTTGTGGTCGGTTTACAAGTGAATCTTCCACCATACTCCTGAGCGTGCGTGCAGTGCCATCAGCTCCGAACCAACGAACCAATGTGTTTAAACAAACAACTTTTTAATTTTACGCAATCGCAACATTTAAACACATGTTTTCATTTCATGATGGAGTGCGTGATAAAAAAAGTCTGAACAAAAACCGAAAATGAAAACTTTACATGAAAAGCTAACAAAAAGAAGTAAAAAAGAGTAAACAAACGATGCGACATACAACAGTAACATCATCACAAAACCAAAATTTACTGACATCGTAACTAACCAGATAACTTTTACAACGGCAATCTTTGAGAAACACTCGTTTTCAATTATAATTTTGTAAAAATATATAATTTATGAGTATAATTGTTTTCCAAAACCCAAAAAAAAAAAAAATAAATAAATAAAGAAAAAAAAACGACGAAGACGCCAACAAACAAAAGTATGTGCCGCGCATGTGCCACCAAAAACAGCAACTATTTGACAAAACGACAAGGAAACTGTTTAGTGCCTTTGCAAGGAAATCCTAAAATTATATGCAATTAAAAACGTTAATTGGATAAACGCAGGAATGCTTAGTGTCGCCTACTGTAGTCTTGGATTGTCACTCAATTGCAGACCAAACATAAAATCCTCAATCGATCAGTCTTTGTCATCTCACACACCTGCTGCAGCAGCCGAGGGGTAGGAAGACACATGCTATTGCAATTGGTAAAAATTTGGTAAACTTAATTGACTTTAAATGACAATATTTGTCTAATTAATTCGATGATTTAAAATAAAGGGCTAATTAAACACAGCAGATAATTTGGTTTAAGCATGTATTTGTGATTTACACAAACAAAATGTTAGCTGGAGTTTTCATAACTTCAACCATATTATAGGCATAGGGCTTCCACAAGGCATAGCCATCTTACACGGTTTATTGCTGTTGTTTTCCGAAAGGATATATTAACCTTTTCATTCCATTTGTAACATCCCTAAATATTAGTCGTAGACCACATAAAGTATATATATGAATGATTAACATAAAATACAAAGTCTATTCAACGATGTCCGTTTTTCGGTCTGTCCGTCCCTCTGTCTGTTGAAATCACGATACAGCCCACATTATTTGTCGAAGAGCTTAGAAATTTGAGAAAACAATTTGCATTGTGTCTAGGATGGTTAGTATTGAAAATGAGACATATCGGTCCACGTTTTGGTATAGACCCCATACAAGGGTACCTCCCGATATTGGATATTTTGATGATTTTCCCACGGATTTGTCAAAAAAAAATGGTATTTGTAGTTTGTAATGGGTTATACCTAGCTTCAGTGGCGGAACATAGTATGTATAGATCCACGTTTTCGTATGGCCCCACATTTTTTTTGTCACATTTTACTTTAAATTGGAACACGTTCGAATTCAGATACTGTTATATAAAAATGTTTTCGGGAACAGTGTTGGCATGTTTGTTCGGGATACTGTAGTATTTATAAACTACACTACATTCTTTATTATTATTTATTATTCTTTTTGTGTATTTGTTTGTAATATGGTGAAGGAAGCCTGATAGACCCATAGTTACTTTTCAGGATCTTCATAGAATCACTTTCTGAGTCGATTTATGCATGTCAGTCCGTCCGTCTGTTCATGTATTTTTGTGAACAAAATGCATGTCGCATTTGTTATCCGATTGAGTTGAAATTTTCCAAACAATCTTGTTTTTTTGACTCAAGGACGAACCCTATTCAAATTTGTAAGAATCGGTTCAAACTTAGATATAGCTCCCATATATATCTTCAACCGATTTCGGCTTAATTGTGCACCAAATGGCCAATATCAGTCCAAATGACTTGCATTTTAGTCTAGAAGTAAGTACATCAAAAGAAAATCATTTCAGATTTAGCTATAGCTCCCATATATGTGTTTGATCTGATTTGGGGTTTAAGGTCACTCAGATGCGTAATATGCACTTCACAACAATGATATTTAATACTAGACATAAGATAGAGCTTGAAAACACATTTGCCAATTTTACTGAGAGCGGTTCAGATTTTAATATAGCTTCGATATACAATTTCATCCAATTTTACGGTTATTGCTCACCATACACATATATAATATCAGTCCAAATTGAATAGATTTTTTCATATTCAACCGAATTTTACCATTTGATGAAACTCCGTTCGGTATACCTATTGGTCCAATAAATATCTTCTGATATAATCTTATCGAAGGCATATAATGCACCATAGAGCAATGTTAGTTGGTTCATAGGTGGTAAGATCTACGTCACATTAATTCCCAATATACTCTACCAAATGCGCATAGTTGTGTAGGGTATCATATAGTCGGTCCCGCCCTACATTTGAACTGTTCCTTCCAGTTTTATTTTTATACCCTATACCACTAGGTGGTCATTATACCCTACACCACAAGGTGGTCAGGGTATTATGTCTTTGTGCATTTGTTTGTAACAGGCAAAAGGAAACGAAATAGACCCATAGTTCCTTTTGATGATCAGCATAGAATCACATTCTGAGTCGATTTATTCATGTCCGTCCGTCCGATTTACCTTTGATTGTGCACTAAACGTCTAATATATGCCCAAATTGGATGAAATTTGGCACATTCGACCGTATTGAGTCTAGAAGGTAGTATGCCAAATTTGGTGAAGATCGGTTCAGATATAGATATAGCTCCCATATATACTGTTCATCCGACTTGTCATATTTGTTACCCACAGCCGTAATATGCACTCCGTAACAACGATATTCAGGGAAATATATCAAATACAGCTCAGAAATATCTTTGCCAAATTTTATCGAGATCGGTTCCGATTTGGATATAGCTTCCATATATATTTTTATCTGATTTCAAATTAATTGTGCACCAAGTCCGAATTTAAATGATACAAAAGCTTCTGCATATTTAGTCCTTTGAATTTTAAATTTTAATTCTAATCATAGCGTGTATGATTGAATTCTCCCATAAAAACGTTTAATTGTTATGCGGAGCTCTACTAAGTTAGCAAAGTGGTGTAGGGTATCATAAAGTCGGCCCCACCCGGCTTTAAGACTTTCTTTACTGGTTTTTTATTATTATTGTGAATAGTAGGGCGGCAGAGGACATTCTTGTACATTACTTCTATTTGGTCTGACGTCTGAGTTCTCAACGATTGAAGAACAAAAATGTGGATTTAAAAACAATAACGGTAAGTAGTTAATTGAACTGTGTCAAATATTCCAACTGGTCATTGGAGGATCCATCCTCTCGCACAAGGAGATACCAAAATATACATGGACGTAAGAAGTCTCCTATCGGACGTCAGACCCAAAAGAGCGTATCGTATCCAAAATCAAGCTAAAATGGAAAAGTCAAAGACAAAGTTGAACCACATCAGTCGATTTTTTCGACAGAAATATACTGATAACAATATATATTTTGTATTGAATGACATTGGATGTTTATTTCCCGTTTTTAAGCTTCATGATTATTCAAAAGTTTGACACAGTGTGTTAGGAGCCACCCTTGCTCCGATATATACCAAAACACATTAGATCTTGTAATAGTGAAAATATATAAAAATATTGGAATATATATGCAGTTTAGAATGAAATGGGTGCTTATTATTTTGACCCGTAATGGGGATACCAGAAGGAGTGGTCCGATATATTCCTTATGTTGGTAGATATATTGGAAGTGTGAAAATTTAAAGGCAATGGGAATTTAATTTCACATTTTAAAAAGGTTATAATTTTTCCTTTTTTTTTTCTTTTTCGGAGGGGGATTACCCGAAGTGGACAAATACCAGGATTAACAAAGGATATTTTCTATGAAAATTTGACCTTCTGTGGGGGAGGTACCTGAAGGAGTGAACCTATGTTGCAATATTATTTTAAATTATTAATATTTGGCAATATTATTACGATGTATCAAGTTTGGGGAGTATCCGACCCCTCGAGAGTTATCATGTTCATCAACCAGCCAGCCAGACAGACGGATTTGGTCCAAAGAGTTCTAGGGTCTAATGTCAACAAAAAGTGACCCTAATACAAATTTTTTCTAATACCAAATTATGTTATGTCAACCCTACCTTTTTAAACCAAGTGATAAGAATTGTTGCTATTCGTTCACATAATACCAAATGATACCGAATAAATTGTTTTTTTACAACTTATAATACACTTATAGTTCGAAATTTCCAAACAAACCCTTAGGTTCAGCTATCCTACATCACATAAGTGACCCAATCCCCCGGCGGCCGGTTCTATGTACCGGATTGACTCGGAGGCACATTTCTCCGACCAGGGGCCGCCAACCCAGCAAATAAATGTTCGTGTTCGTCCATTTTTCTGATGTGGGAGCAACATTACCCGGAATTTTTGCACCGTATTCTCTTGTTCCGAGCCGGGATCGAGACCAACCCCGGACCATGGTTCTGCTCCGTTTGTCGTAATCGCATCCAGATCGGTTTCGGTGAGATGCAACGGATGCATGGAGTGGGTGCATTTCCGGAATTGTTCCGGCCTAAGCCGGATTCAGGAGTATAGCGATAGGGACTACATTGCTTCCTGCTGCGTCAATGTAGACCCCAGTGGGTCTTCATCTTCGGCGTCCTCATCGTCGTCGCAATATGAGACTCCCCCGCAATCTCCTCAACAGCAATCTACGCAGCAGTTGACGCCACACATTGCTGTTCAGGTTCCGGATAATGCATCATTTCTCCAATTTAATTGTGATGGTCTCAGAGGTAAGATTAACGAAATTGTAAGCTTTATGAGTCGGAAGAACATCAAGGTCGCAGCGATCCAGGAGACGAAACTGAGTACCACCTGCAGGCTTCAAAGTTGTGATGGATACAACGTACTGAGGAAGGATCGCTCCAGAGGTGGAGGTTGAGGATTAGCGTTCCTATTGCACCACTCTGTCCAGTACAGACCTATTTCACCTGAGCTTGACTCTAGTGACCCGTACATGGAATGTATGGGGGTAGCGGTCAAGTGTGGAACCGCCGAGGTAGAGGTGCTCAACGTGAACATTCCGCCGTTAAATAGCTGTGCCCCACGTTATATGCCTAATATCAGTTCACTACTGGTAGGCAATAACCGTCTGGTGCTAGGGGATTTCAATGCCCATCATGAATTATGGCATTCCGTCCTAGGTAATGACCAGAGAGGCATGGCGCTGGCTGAGCAAATCGATAGCTCCACGTTTTGCACAGTGAATGTCGTGTCCCCAGGTCTGACGAATGACGTAACTTGGCAATCGGTTAAGTCGCTTTCGAACCCTGGAAAAAGGGACGATCGGACATCTGTCTCATTTAACGGCGTAGAAGTGACAGATCCGGAGAGGTGCGCGTGTTATTTTAACTGGCAGTTTGTAGAGCACCCCGAGAGTGACAGGGCGAAGAGAAGGATACTACGCCGTGTATGATCCCTTCCAGCCGAGGACGTACCACCACAATTTACGTTGGCAGATGTTGCACAGGTCATCAGAAGCGCAAAGTCATCCAAAGCGCTTGGTCCTGACGGAATCTCAATGGTGATGTTGAAGCAACTGGATGAACCAGGAGTTGAGTATCTGACAAAGCTTCTCAATCTGTCGTTAGCCACCCTAGTAGTTCCCGATGCCTGGAAAATGGGCAGGGTTGTCCCGCTACTGAAGCCAGGCAAGGATGCCAGCAAAAGTAATTCATACAGGCCGATATCACTTTTGTCACCAGTAGCAAAGACGCTTAAGGCTTTACTCCACCCCAGCATAAGAGAGTGTTTCCCAGTAGCCGTTCATCAACACGGATTCCGGAAATTGCATAGCACAACAACAGCTTTACACGCCATTTCCACACATGTCAGTAGAGGTCTCAACCAGAACAGGCCGTGCGATAGAACAGTTATGGTGGCACTTGATTTATCAAAAGCCTTTGATACAGTCAATCATGCCACACTGTTCGAGGACATTGAACGCACCACCCTCCGGCCAAGTTTGAAACGTTGGATAGTAATCTACATGTGTGGACGCCAGTCGTACGTGGAATTCAGAAACAAGAAGTCGGGGGAGGGAGTTCCCCAAGGTGGGGTGATATCTCCGGAACTGTTTAACCTCTACCTTTTTGACATTCCACGCCCTCCAGACGGCATAGAGATTATAACGTACGCAGATAATTGTACGCTTGTAGCGTCCGGACCCATTATTGATGACATTTGCGATCGGTTAAACGCTTACCTTGTTGATCTTACCGCCTTTTTCACTGCGAAGAATATGAAGATATCCGCCACTAAGTCGACGGCCACACTTTTCACCACATGGACTGCGGAGATGGGGCTATCCTTGAATGTGCAGGTCGATGGTTCTAATATTCCGACCACCAACTACCCCAAGGTATTAGGGGTCACATTCGATAGCCTCTTTAAGTCGTCCGCGCATACCACAGCTATCTGCGACAAGATTAGAAGTAGGAACAAGGTCCTCAAGTCTCTGGCCGGCAGTACTTGGGGAGCTGATAAGGAAACCTTGTTGACCTCTAACAACGCGATAGGCCGGTCTGTGGTAAACTATGCGGCTCCAGTGTGGTCCGCTAACGTCAGTGGTACGCAGTGGAAAAATGTTCAGTCCTGCCAGAATGCCGCCCTTAGAACCGCAACAGGGTGCCTTCTCATGACACCTGTCGATCACCTACATGAGGAGGCGAAGGTCTTACCGGTGCGACAGCATAACAAAATGCTGTCAATGCAATACCTGCTTGGGTGTTATAGACAAAGCCATCCAAATCACCAACTTGTGGATAGGCAACCTCCGCCCAGGCACGTTAGGAAAGACCTTCATGATCTAGAGAGAGAGGTACAGAGGTATAAGAGAGAGCCTCTAGATCAACAGGCCTATCAAGCGTTACTGAATAGTATTCACTCTAATGCGGTCTCAGAAACCATTGAAGGATATAGAGTGCATACTGTGATAGGAGACCATCCCCCTCCCGTCGCAGCTGAAGAACGAGAGCTGCCCCGACAAACCCGAGTAGTCTTGGCTCAATTACGATCCGGATGGTGCACCCGCCTAAATTCTTACTGGGCCCGGATCAACGGCGACGTGCAGAACATCTGCCCAGCATGTGGCACAGGCCCACATGACACGCTGCACTTATTTCGCTGCCCAGCCAAGCCTACTCACCTAACTCCAGTCTCCTTATGGACACAACCCATACAGGTTGCATCCTTTTTGAGACTGGACTTAGAGGCAGAACCCGATTGAACTGAGTCAGCAAATGGAAACCGAACGAACACAGATGTATGAGCTGCTACAACAACAACATAAGATACCCTCACCCGAAATTTTAAACCAATACAATGAATTCAATTTTTAGTGTCATTATGTCCTTATCTCGTCCCTACACTACAATATTGACCTACTTGCAAAACAGCCATTCAGTCCTCGCACTATTCATTTACGTATATAAGAACAGCGTTTCCTAGCATTCGATTTAGGGTACAAAAACTCCATTCTGTCAATGTGGTAAACGAATTTTTACGTTCGTATTATCCTAATATAAGGGCTATATCATCACATACCAAATAATATGGTGCTCTTATTTTGGTCCAAACTTGGTACATCGTAATATTTTTGTCATATTAAGTACGAGTTTGGAGATGGGCAATATCGGTCCACTACTCTTGATACAAAAGGTCAAAAGGTTAGAGAAAATAATTTACATCATAGAAAGAGATAGGATCATCGAACTTTGAGGTCCTACTAGCTGCATAAGTGCTAGTTTAGGTATAAGAATTGAAAATATCGGACCACTCTTT
This sequence comes from Musca domestica, assembly GCF_030504385.1. NCBI lineage: Eukaryota > Metazoa > Arthropoda > Insecta > Diptera > Muscidae > Musca > Musca domestica. The sequence continues at coordinate 8,130,512 of NW_026712326.1, forward strand.
TTAGTACCTACCTATCAGAAGGTCTGGTACCTCCACCACAACCATTTACAATTTTTAGTAACCATGGCGCTCATAAAACACAAAATGAGCATACAATTCTTTTCAAACTTGGCACAACCTTAAGTCCTACCAACACAAGATATGGTGTGAAGATGGCATTTATCCATCCACTCTATTATAATTTTTCTTACATATAACAATATATTTACGAATCTGAGATCCGATGTGAATATGGAATTTATCGGCATACAAAATTCAGCAATTATTTGAAACATTGTGTATCTCAAAATTTCTTCAAATTTTCTTTATTTAAACAACAGATCTAATGTAAATATGGGATATGTGGGTCTCCACAAAAGGCTAAAATTTTGATTGACAATTATTCGAATAAATTTGGAAATAAGTATACAATTTTCTTTTCAGTTTGGGCATCCCAATTTTTTTATATTAGTTTTACATGAAGTGTGAAAACGGAATATATCTGTTCAATGTTTCTGGTACCACCCGAACAAAAATTCAATAATTTCTAAAAAATGCACATATCTGATTTATTGTGGAGAAAGTAATCGATATAGTCGAATATTTTTATCAGACATAGGATAGATGCGAAATAAAAAATAATGGTCCACCTTTTTGTACCTCCCCCAAGGTCACAAGGACAAAATATACTAAAATAAAAGAACAAAGGGTGAGGGTATACATATGTTTGCAATACCGATTGAAACATTTTAACATGTCTAATATTTTTTAATTATTTTATTTGACTGAAAAAATAAATAAATCATATACAATTTTTTTTTTGGGGGGTAGAGCTCTATAACCAATTTTTTCTGGTTACTTCTATGACTTATTGGTGCAATTTAGACAGAAAGTTTATGTTTTTGACCTTTTAACATTATGTTCATTCATGCAGTAGAACAGAACAATCGTTCAAATAGAATTCATATTTGATCAGCGAATATTTTCGAATTAAAAATTCGCTACTGAACTAAACCAGAAACTAACCAAACATCACATGATTAATCAATATATGACACGTCATGTGAAACACAAGCCCCAACTCAAAAAGATAAATTTACGTCATATTGCTCCATAAATTGAACAGGCGTTGACTGAAAAATGACCGACCAACTTCAATCTAAATTAGGTAGGGTTTCTTTTTTTCCAAATTCTTTTTTGCTATTGTTGATTTCTTGACTAAGGATTGACTTTGAACTGATCTCGTTGATGTTGTTCTTGTTGCTGCTGCTGCTGTTGTGTTCAATTTTGTTTTGTTGAAAATTAATGCAAATTTAAATCCACACACCACAGTAGAGCAATTGGTGGTGGTATTTTGTCTTTTGTTTCCTAATTTTTATAAATTGTTATTTGCTTTTGTTTGTCTCAATTTGCCGTTAGACCTAATCAATCATTTTATGGTTCATTTCGGGCCACATTTGAGTTTATTGCAACAGTTTGAATCATTTGTACTTTATGTTGTTCAGATTTATTCATCGCCATGGTTGCCGTTGTTGTTAGTGCATAGTTGTGGTTTGCCGTTTTCAAAAAAAAAAAAAAAAAAAAAAAAGATATTTTATTTATTATTCAATTTATATGTATTTGGGTGGTGGAGGCGGTGGTAGGGTCTTTTTTTTTAAGAAATTCGTCCATGCCAAGAGACAATGTGTCGCCATTAGCAAGTAAAGTGTCAAATTTATAAACACTCGCACCCATGAATTCGATTTCAGTTCAATTGAATTCCGTTAGATGTTGAGATTTGTTGTTTCTATTTTCTTCAGTTCGTAGGAATTCAAAGCGACAATAACTTTGACATTACCATGTAGTTTGTTTTTTTTTCTTTGGGTAATGACTTATGTTTATTTGATTATAGTTTGTTTTTTTTTTTTTTTCTCCAAAAAGTTCATATCATAATTTACAACACTACAAAAATTGTATCCCAAAAAACCACTCCAAGGCATTTAGTAGTTAAATGTGGAGTCACATAAAAGCATTGATCGCATACAAAGACTTAAGACACAAACATGAAATCATTGTCCATTTAGTGTAAAATATTGTCGTTATAATTTTGGTACAAATAAATTTGTGTCATTTTTACGATTTCATATTCTTACTGATAGATGTTAATGTAATGGTGTGACGTATTAAAAAATAGGTAGTTTTCTGTAACAAATTTAACAATATAAGAGGAATTTTATGAAAACTTATTTAATTTAGATATTTTGGGGAACATGATGAAATTGTGCGAAGATTGTTATTATACTGCAGCAAAGTCAAGAGCCATAATGTTTACATTTTGTTTTTAAATTTTATTGAATGAAAGCAAAAAATGTCGGAAATAGCATCAAATTTTGGAATAAGTTTAGATTTGTTCGAATTGGTCACCTTTGGCACGAATTATGGCCTTCAAACGGCCAATGAAACCGTCACACGCTGACCGAATGCCGCTCTGCGGTATTTTGGCCATTCCCGGCGAAGCGCTTGCTTGAAGTGATCGACACTTTGGTATTTTTTCGTGCTTGCTTTCCAAAATACTACAGACACAATAGTCAGACAAATTGGTATCCGGAGATTTTGGTGGCCATTGTGCGCTGGAAATGAACCTCATTTTGTAACCATTCTTGGGTGGCCCGTCCTGTTGCAATGTCCAAGGTCTGCGGCCAAAATTTTAAAGTGCCCAAGACTTTAATACACCCTCCAGAATATTTTCGTGATAATATTCGGCATTTATTCCGATGCCACGGTCGATTAATACGAGCGGAGAGCGACCATCGGCTGTTATGACGGACCACAGCCGATGGTCAAATCAAATTCGGCAGTTCATCACTTTCGGTCAAGCGAAGCAACTCTTTAGCTCTTTTGAGTCTATTCCGACGCGGGTTTCGATCAAGTACCTTATATATATTTTGACGTAGGGCTACGCTACCAGTATCACGGTAACGAGCGAACGAGACACAAAAGCGATTGGAATTTTCATCTTCACAATATCAGAAGATGCTAATAACTATTGTTAAAAAACTTTAGAAATAATGTAAACTGACGAAACTTATATTTGAATTCGTGAGGTTACTTTTCCAATATAAGATTGCCGTAAGTCAAGTTGAAAGTATCAGCCGGTACGCAGTCAGATATATACTCTCCTATTACTACCTAAGAGAATTTCCCAATTCACCAACAAAAGAAAGCTCCTTTGTAACGCAGTTTTCTCGTCAGCTGTGGCAAGCTCAGGTGTACCCAAGGTCTCCATAAGGACCTACTAGACCCTATTAAATAAGATGACTAGATTTTTCCCTTTTCTGGGGATAAGTTGAATATGGAATACAGGAATTCGGGAATTCGACTTTAACGATGTCTCGTAGGCAAGCGGGTGAACGACATGTAGAAAATTTGAAACTACGGCTTGAATGTTATCAAGAAATACGGTGTTGGTGTTCGGAGTGACGACGACGTTCGGGATGTTGACAATTTGAGGAATAATTACCCGAGGCTCCTGCGGAACAACTAGCCGCGCCCTTTTTACGCTTGCTTTGTTTTTACTCTTGAAACAATGGGTGTGGTTGTATGTTCTGACACTTTCTCAATTTCAGAGCGAATAAGTTTATCTAAGATCAAACATAAACTATTTTTAAATTAATTCCCAGATTGAGTTTGAATATACAGTCCATCTTTCGACATTATCTATGTTTGGATATAAATATTACGATACATTCCTGAACTGGAATCGGAATTTTCGTTCGTCGGTTCTTCCTGCGGATTGGTGAGCACGATAACTGTCGAAGGATGTATTCTATTTTACAAACTTGGTAAATCGTAATATTTTTACCAAACTTAAATCAATTTCAGTATCCGTCCCTTCTTTCTGGTATATCCCCACAAAAGTTCAAAATTTTTCAAGAAAAAAGCAATTTAAAATGTTTAAAGTTGGGCAGAGCCGACTTATGATACCACTATGCATATTTAGTACAGATACAAATAAACGTTTATATTAGCAATTTATATTAAGTGGATCAAACCAGCTAAGAAATTTTTTTGAATCTGTATTCTGGCGTTTGAGCCGTTACAATTTGTAATAAAAGTGAACTAATATATGGGAGGTAATCTAACTCTGAATCGATTTCACCAAATGAAGAAGTGAAGAACGCAAAAACGTGGACTTTTGTCACCAATTATCGTCCAGAGTGTGCCTATTACGAACATCGAATGCCAAATTTGAGATAATACTGTATGTGGCTAATATTCTTAAAAATCCGAATATAACTACAACAAAACTTGGTCCGATGTAGACAAGTCTATGCAAGGATATTTCCAATGCCATGCTTCTTTCGGGATAAAATTGTTGCTAAAACAGCCAAAACACAACTTGGATCAATACCAAAAGTCCTGCAGGCATAAAATACATCTGAGTAAAATTTGAATAACACATTTCATTTCGTTCAAAAGCTAAAGTGATTTCCAACATTTTAACCTTTTGTGGGGGGTGTCCCGAAGGAGTGGATAAACATATCCCATATTAACAAACATGTCCCAATGATTGACAGAAATATTGAGATACATGAAATAGAAAATCTCCGATTTTTTCGCAAATTATGCTAGTTATAATTCTTCTTACTCTATCAAGGAGGAGTGGGTCGAAGCAAGGAGTGGGCCGAAGGAAAGAGCCGGCCGATAAATTTCATATTCACATCAGTTTTCCGGACAGATAGAGTTTTGATTAATCAGTATCGTAATATTATTATCAAACATAGATAGATCGGACATTTTCAAAGAAAACGATTTACCTCATTGAAAGAAAAAAGACCATTCGATTTATAATGTTTTTTTCATTACTTGGCGAGATACAAAAATTGACAATATCGCCCCGCACTAACGCATACCTCAACTTTTATAAAAAGCGAAATAAGAGTCCGATAGTCTTAAAGTTTCTCATATCCAAATATTTTCACCAACACCATATCTGGTGTGAAAATGGGATATATCGATTCATTCCTCTGGTACCTCCCCCACAACGGAGCAACATTTTTAATAGCCACGAAACTCGTAGAACATGAACATCCGATTCATTTGTAACTTGGTACATCCCAATATTTCTAAAAACACAACATTTCATGTGATGATGGTCGATATCGGCCCATTTCTTCTGGTACCTGCCCCACAAAGGGTAAACATTTTGTATAGCCAAAATGATCATAAAATGCGAATTAAGCATCCAATCCTCTTCACATCCCCCCCCCCCCCTCACAAGGGGTCAATATTTTGAACAATTATAACCATTATAACAGACTAAGCAAGTCAGCGATTTTCATCAATCTACGAGTATCTCAATATTTCTTTTAACCACAGATCTAATAGAAATTTAAAAGGAATAAAAGGAATATTTCGTGTATTTTTAAGAAGAATACCTACAGTCCAAGCTTTGTCTTGACACTCCGCATCAACCTTGTCTCTAATATAAAATTTCAGATTTTCACACCTATTTTCCTACTTTCACTATGGCCACATGTGAAATTTTTTCACATGTCTTTTATATGTGATCATTTCAAATATTTCGATCCCTCTTAAATATTTAAAACGGCACTAAGATTATTTGAAAAGCTTTTCTTAATAGTGGTTGCTGTAATTATTGTTTAGATGGAAATTACTAAAATAACTCTTTTCGTTTTTTGCATATTTTCCCAATAGCTAGCTGTGGGAACATTTTTGTAATTCAGAGTTGCGTATCTTTATTCAAACAAAAGAAGAAAGTATTCATTCAATGCGCTTGAAGATGTTTGATGATGCGGTTGCTATTTTGAAATTTAACTAATATCTTTTGGTTAGTATTTATGTTGGGGTATATTCTAAACAAATTGCAAGCAACTATCTGGAATATTATGCTAAAACGTATGTGAAAATTGTTACTCAGTGTTTTGTGGGATGGTGAAATTCAATTTGCTCAAATACCAAAATTGTTTAACTGTTAAAGAGTGGCCATCACTTAAAGCATGCTTATTGTTGGGAGAATATAATGAGCGGGTTTTCTTAGATTGGATTAACCCATGTAGGCACAACGTCTAACGTTATCGATATTAATAAAAGAGTAAAGTAGTGGACTGATTGATTGACTGACTTAACGATTCATCAACGCCCAAAAGAAACGACTGCAGCTATAATCTTGAAAGTTTTAATGAGAGTCACTCTTGGTCTGAAGGTGTCAGATAAGGCTGGGTTTTTGTAAATTCGTACTAGAACGGAACATAAATTATTAAAATGTATTAAATGTGGTATTCTTTGTAGCTGAGGAAGCAGTAGAACTAGAGCTAGCCTGTGTATGATAGATGTACCAAAATATTTTTGGAAATTATCACGAAAAGTACTAACATGTACAACATTTGGTACTATTTCGTATTATGTGAACGGTTTGAGCTAAATTTGAAGTGGGAATCATTGCTGAGGATTAAGGTCGATCTAAAGAGGTAGTTTTGGAAGTCTGCACTCATGAATACTAAAGGAACTAAAGGGTGCTAAAATTGGTACAATTCGAATTTGAGGAAGTGTAGGATTGGGATATGGGTGTAGTTTTTGAAATGTGTACGTATGTGCACGGAAATTACTAAATGGTACTAAATTTGTTGCAATTTCAATTTGGTTGTACCGAGAGAGCTGGAATGGTGAAATTTGGAAATAAGATTACTATTGCACTGTGGGTTTGGTCGTTTCATAACGTGAGTTTTAGAAATACGTACTAAAAATTACAAAAAGTACTAAATGATATTTACTTTGGTATTTGGGAAAGGAATAGAGCTGGAAATCTGAAATTTGGGGTGGGAGCCTTTGATGAGTGAGGTTCACTCTTGTTCCGAAGGGGTCAGATAAGGCTGGGTTTTAGGAAATTCGTACTAGAACGGCACGAAAAGTATTAAAATGTGTTAAATATGGTACCCTTTGTAGCTGAGGAAGCAGTAGAACTAGATCTAGCTAGTGTATGGAAGATGTACGAAAGGGTTTTTGGAAACTCGCACCATAGGTGTAGTGTAGGATTGGGATATGGATGTATGTGAACCGATAGAACTGGAATTCTTAAAAATGTAGGACTGAGGTATGTAGATAGTTTTGGAAATGTTTACTTATGTGTACTAATTGGTACTATGTGGTATATGTGGTACAATTTGTCTTTGGTTGAACGGATTGTGGATAGAGTTAATATAAAAATTGGGTTTAGAAATGCGTTAATGAGTCGTACGAAAGTTACTAAATTGTTCTTCATTTTAATTGCGTCGACGTATACTGCTTCAAATTTGGCATTATGATTACTTCATCTGTATAGGGTTAAGATTTAGAGGTGGTTTTGGAAATACGTACTAAAAATTACGAAAATTTTTAAATAGTATTAACTTTAGTATTTGGGGGAAGAATAGATCTGGAAATCTGAAATTTGGGATGAGAATCTTTGATATTGTGTAGGATATGCAAGATAAGGGTGTTTTTTAAAAATTTTAACTTTAAGTGCGCCAAAAAATTTGTGCCACTAAATTTGGTAAAATTTGAATTATATGATCGGATGAAAGTAAGTTTGATATAAGAAGTGGTTTTAAAAAGCGAACTATGCTTATACGAAAAGTACGAACTGGTACTAAATTGGGTGTAAGTATTGCTTTACTATTTATACCCCACACCACATAGTGGTAAGGGTATTATTATATGAAGAAGGAAGCGAGACCCATAGTTACTTTTGAGGATCTTCATAGAATCACTTTTTGAGTCGATTTATGCAGTCCGTCTGTACTTCTGTTCATGTATTTTTGAAAGTCGAATTTTTTTATTGAGATTGATATGAAATTTTCCAAACAATATATCTTTGGCCCAAGGACGAACCCCATTCAAATTGGTGAGAATCGATTCAAATTTAGATATAGCTCCCATATATACCTTCAACCGATTTCGGGATAATTTTGCCCCAAATGGCCAATATCAGTCCAAATGACCTGAATTGTGGCACATCCAACCCAATTCAGTCTAGAGGCACGTATATCAAATTAGGTGCAGATATAGCTAAAGCTGAGTATGTATATGTTTCATGCGATTTGGGGTTTTAAGTCCCTCACATGCGTAAAATGCAATCTAGAAGAATGATATTTAGTACAGAACATCGAATACTGATCGAAAATATCTCTTTCACATTTTATCGAAATCGGTTCAGAGTGTGAATTCTTTATATTTGGCTGGAAAACCACAAGTGGCTATCGTTAGAGCACTCCAGCATTTAAATGTGAATAAATCTATTGTGTCTCGTACCATCGGTTGTTACAGTGATACAGGTAGCTTAGCGTAGCCGTAGAAAGTGTGACGAAATAAAACAGCAACATCAGCAGAAATGGTTCGAAAAGTAAAGAAGCGACTTGGTCGAAACCTGCGTCGCAGTGGCCGAAAAAAGAATCGTGAGCTGAACATTCGCAATATTCCATTCGGCAACTATTGAAAATGGGCTCGTAGTAAAGCCATTGAGATTCCAAAAAATGCAAGAACTTACACCGCAACAAAAAGAAAATAGACTCAAAAGAGCTAAAGAGTTGCTTCGATGGCCGAAAGTGGTGAACTGCCGAATTTGGTTTTATGCGATAGAAAACATTCATTGTCCATCAGTTTGTAAACAAAAATGATCGTGTATACTTGCCAAAGAGGTCAGCTGAAAATGTGCAACTTCGGTTGGCCAGCAAAAATCATGTGCCGGCCATGGTGATGGTGTGGCTCGCCATAACAGACGATGGTCGCTCTACGCTCGTATTAATTGGCCGTGGCATCAGAATAAATGCCGAATATTATCGAGAAAATATTCTGGAGGGTGTATTAAAGCCTTGGACACGCATACATTTTGGCCACAGACCTTGGGCATTCCAACAGGTCTCAACACCATCGCACTCAGCACGTGCCATCCAAAAATGGTTAGAAAATGAGGTTCCTCGCTTCATTTCCAGCGCACAATGAGCACCAAAATCTGCGGATACCAATCCGTTGGACTGTTTTGTTTGGAGTATTTTTGAAAGTAAGATTGCCATTAAAAAATTCCAAAGTGTCGATCACCTCAAGCAAGCGTTTCGCCGGGAATGGGCCAAAATACCGCCGAGCAACATTCGGGCTGGATGTGACGCTTTCATTGGCCGTTTGAAGGCCATAATTCGTGCCAAAGGTGACCAATTTGAACAGATCTAAACTTATTCTAAATTTGATGATATTTTCGACATTTTTTGCTTTCATTCAATAAGATTTAAAAAATGTAAAAATTGTGGCGTTTGACATTGTTACAGTGTTTTTATCTCACCCTGTATATTCTCCAAAAATACTTAAATCCAGGAAAATACTGTGTAGAAGATACCAAAGACCGTTATTATCATTAAAATGTTTTAATTTTTGTACCAGAGAGAGTGGACGCATGTATACAACTTTGGAAATTGTTCTAATATAGACTAAGACATTGGGTTGCTCTAAATTTAAATTAAATCTGTCATTATTATCTGACGGACATGGCTAAATCTTATCCATATGTCCCGAAACGGACACCTAGGGTCTAACCGATTATTATATTCAGTGACGAATCTAAAATACCAAATAACACCGCTCAGAATTGTATTATATGTTGATACAATATCAACTCTTTTAACCACTTGCACCTCCAATAAAATGTGCAATACATCTGTTTGGAACTTATACTTCTAGATTTAATGGTTTGCCATTTTCCACTACAATTAACTCTTTCAGCCCGTTCTAAATGGGTTAATAATATTTCAGTTATTTTTTCGTTAAAATTTAATCAACTCAAAAATAGCAGTGGCCACAACCGTTGAAATGATTCAAAATCAAATTACTTTTCTGCCACCAACATCCACTGGGCCGAACTGTGAAAATTGTTCATGAAAATCTAACACATTTTCATAGAGTTTTCAGTAAGTATGTACTTCTATTCAACGCCCCTGTGAACAACTGTTAACTGGTCCATTATTGTGCACAGCACATAAAGACCTGGCTAACTAAGAGGGAGAAAAAGCCAAAATGTGTTTGCGATAAAATGAGTTTTAGTTTTTCATAGCTTCATTCCATCAATGATGTCTTTAACATTTGGCCCAGGTACTTTAACCATTGCTGCTCCACCCATTGAAATTAGCTGAGGCACCACTGGTGGTTATTTTGTTACCACTTGCCCTGGCACTTTAAGTCTTGTTGTGTTGTAGCGAGTAGCACGTTTCTACGGTTATTTGAAAACATGTCCATGAAACCCTTACTATCTTAAGCTCCTCCGCATAAGAGGAAATATTTAATTTAAAAAAAATTTTCTGCTTATAATTTTCTGGCCAAAGTATATATTACGATTTGCGGGCAATGAAAGTGTTAATCGATTTTTGTCAAGAAAATATTTTCTCTTTTTAGTGGGCACAAACTTTATTTGTACTGGAAGGAATTATTCTATATCAAATTAAATTGTGAATCTTTGAACAATAGTAAGTTGTGTACTTGATGTCTACCATAAGAATTGGCATTAGTTGTTATTAATAAACAAGTAAAAAAGCTGTAAGTTCGGCCGGGCCGAACTTTGAATACACTCCACCATTAGGAACGAATTTGGCAATTCTCACAAACAATAAAATGCATTAAAATCTTTAAAATACCGAATGTAGCTGTTATATTAGGCTCTATTCGACTACATGGACCTGCATAGGTAAATTTTGTCATAAGCCATTACAATATTCAAATGCGAAACTTAAACAGAAAGAAGTAAAAAAGCTGTAAGATCGGCCGGGCCGAACTTTGAATACCTTCCACCATTTGGTACAAATTGAACAATTTTCAAAAAAATAAAATCCGTTAAAAAATCTTAAAAATACCGAATGTAGCCATATATTAGGGTCTATACGACGACTTGGACCTGCATAGGCAACTTTTGTCACAAGCTATTACAATATTCAAATGCGTAACTTGAAAACAAATCTGTTTATAATGTAGCTAAAATCATCAAAATATATAGGGAGGTACCATGGGCGTTATAAATGGACCTGAAACAATTCCGGTAAATAATCTCGCTAAAATCATCAAAATACCGCATATCGGGAAGTACCGTTATATGGGGGCTATGCGAAGACGTGGACCTGCACAGACAATCTCCTGTAATAGGAAGTAGCATGTATTCCGATGAATATTGTCGCTATATATGGACTATACCGAAACATGGACCTACATGACTCATTTTCAATACCAAAAGTCCTGCAGACATTACATACATTTGAGGAAAATTTTAACAATTTACTTCAATTCGTTCAGGAGCTGGACTGATTTCCACAGACGGACGGAGATCTCTAAATCGACATAGAATTTTATGCTGATCAAGAATATATATACTTTGTGGCGTCTATAATGTATATTTCGAGGTGTTACAAACGGAATGACAAACTTAATATACCTTCCATACTTTGGTGGAGGGTACAAAAAGCTAATAAATTCACGGATTTCGAGGAATCTTAATCCCAAATTTTCCAAAAGTGTGGAACAAGGAGAACTTGACCTCTCTATTAAGCTTACTACATGTAAACTACTACTGTAAACTTTCAAAACGTCAATACATGTGACTTCTTTTTAGAGCTCTAATTTCATAATATCCTGAATTTTCCTATTAATTATTTAAGAAATTGAATTTTGTTGCAGAGTGTAATTATGTTCCATGTCTTTGTGCACTTGTAGAAGGAAACGTAAAATACACATAGTTCCTTTTGATGATTTGCATAGAATTATGAATATCGATTATGCATTTCGTATGTCAGTTGTCTGTGTGTGTTTTTATCGCATTTATGATCATAAAAATATGAGATGAAATTTTTCATAAATCATTTGTTTGTTCCAAAGCCTAACCCTATTGAAACTGATGTTAATTGGTACAAATTTAGATATGGCTTCTATATATATCATCTTTTGATTTCCATTTTTTTGTGCGGCTTTCGGCATAGAAATAATTGTGTCAAATTTGGTAAAAAGCTCTCATGCATATGTTTCGTTCGATATGATATTTAAATCCCCCACAGCCCTAATATGCATTCCATAACAATGATATTTGGTGCAAGATGAAAAATACAGCTCAGAATTACCTCTTCCAAATTTTGTCGAGATAGGTTAGATTTGGATATAGCTGCCATATATATCTTCCTCAGATTTAACGTTTTTTGTGCACCTAGAAGCAAATGCGTAAAATTTAGTTAAAATTTGTACTTATATAGCAATAGCTCTTATATTTGATATTAAAAACCCCACTGCCCTCCTATGCATTCCACAACAATGCTATAGATTGGGTATTCAGATTTGGGTATAACTCCTATATATTCTTCATCACTCTAGAATCAAGGCGTGTTCTATACTTATTTGGGCTTAGCTCTAGCTTTTTTTTTTTTTTTTGAAAATTTCTCCTAATTCCGGGAAAGTAGTAGTAGTAGTTTTTATTTGAGAGACGGAAATGGATGCCCCGATATTTGATCCGAAAGTCGAGGACAAAGACTCGGGTTAGACCCGAACCTACTACACCGACATCGACAATATATCATTTGAATGCTAATGAAAATAACTATCCAACAGTTGGTCACATGATGGGGTTATTAAAAACGGCTCGGGAGGTACATCAAAATGATTGATTCTTCGAACCCTACACCACATAGTGGCAATACCCTTGCCTTTGTGTATTTGTATGTAATATGGAGAAGGAAGCGAGAAAGACCCATAGATACTTTCGAAGATCTTCATAGAAAAACTTTCTGAGTTGATTTATGCGTGTAAGTCCGTCCATGTATTCTTGTGAAGACAACCAAATTGAAATTGGTGAGAATCGGTTCAAATTTAGATATAGCTCCCATATATATGCACTTCACACCAATGATTTTTAGTACCAGATATCAAATACAGCTCAGAAATAATCGCGTTGTCCAGATCAGTTAAGATTTGTATATAGCTTCCATATATATCGTTATCCGATTTCAGGTCTATTGTGCACAAACTTGGCAATCGCGGCCCAAAATAAAATGAATGTAGGTAATTCCGACTGAATTCATCCTAGAAACCAGTAAAGAAAGTCTTAAAGTCGGGCGGTGCCGACTTTATGATACCCTACACCAATTTGCTAATTTAGTAGAGATCCGCATAACAATTTAAAGTTTTTATAGAGAAATTAATCATTCACCCTATGATTATAAGTATAATTTAAAGTTAATTCGGACTTGCATTTCCCATTTGGTGCACAAATAATTTGAAATCATATAAAGATATATATGGGAGCTATATCCAAATCGGAACCGATCTCGATAAAATTTGGCAAAGATATTTCTGAGCTGTATTTGATACATTTTCCTGAATATCGTTGTTATGGAGTGCATATTACGGCTGTGGGTAACAAATATAACAAATCGGATGAACAGTGTATATGGGAGCTATAGCTTTATCTGAACCGATCTTCACAATTTTTGACATTTGACATACCAAAATTCCATCCCATTTGGACAAATTTTAGACGTTTGGTGCACAATAAAAGCTAATCGGACGAAGTTATATATGGGAGCTATATCCAAATCTGAACTGATCGCGATAAAATTTAGCAAATGTATTTCTGAGCTGTATTTGGTGAAACTCGGTCAAATATATGCATTGCTTCAATTAATATATTTTTTTTTAAATAATCCTTATCGAAGTCATATCATGCACTACACAGCAATATTATTTGGTACTAGAGGTACAAAAGCCTCCGTCAAATTTGTTGAAATTCGATCCAGAGTTGGATATAGTTCTCAAATTGTGACTATTCTAAAGCTCTGGTACACATTCAAATAAGCTTCATAGTTGGTACGATCCACTTCACGTAAATTCCCAACATAAACTTTTTATTGCGGGAGCTCTACAAAATATGCATTGTGGTGTAAGGTATCATATAGCCGGCCCGCCCAACTTTTGACCTTTCCTCACTGGTTCTAAATTTTACACTGTTTATATTGTCCATGTCGGTTTAGCCGGTAAGCAAAGTTCTCTACAGTGAAATTATAAGTTCTAGTACAGGCAGTGACACAAGAAATAGGTACTCAGCTGATAATCATGTTGTAAAAACAGAAGCAAATTTTAATATTTCATTTGCCTCGTATGCGATAATTTCAATGATCTTCCATGTTGAAAGCCAAAACCTTAACCACATATGTATTATTCTGACTTAGGCCTTCGCCTTGCCTACGATAGAATTTGCTCTTACGAACTATGTCCTGAACTTTATTTCTTCATTTAATTACAGCCAGTCGTAACTATAATATTCGAATATATAAGCCAAATCCTCTCTTATTTTCTCTTAGTTGAAGAAAAAAACGTGCCAGCAAACCTTAATTCTAGGATAAATACATTTCTCATATTTTCCATTTAATATAATTTACCTACTGGAATTTCCTCATAATTATGACCTCCTAAATTAAAGACAAAAACCAATAACTGTTTTTCTCCAACTATTCCTCAACTTAGCGCAATAAATTATAATTTTTAGCAATAACGCGATCACCTATTTTATTTTCCTTTTGTTTCTTTGTAGGACACAAGCCAATAACTTCGAACCTAAGCCAAATCATTGATAACAAGAGCCGTTAACAGCAAGGGCAATATTGGAAAAAAGAAAAACGGTTGTTAGTCCTATTCGAAGCTGAAAACAAGCTCGTCTGGTGTTATTGATTCGATTTATTTTAACACACAACTGTAAATCGCTCAACAACATCGATATGGCAATTTACAATATTGAGTTGAATGAAAATTTAGCTAAACATGCAATGTTTTGGCTACCACCACCGATCGACGAGGAGATGACAGAACTATCCAAAAAGTGATTACCCCATGTTTCTATTTAAACCTTAAACATTTTTCATCACTGACTACACGAATGGCTGAAAAGGATCGTATATATCGATCAAAATGCATTTACTAAAATAAAACAAAACTGAATACCAGGCGTAACGGCAGCAACCTGATCAATTTCAACCGCTTTTGGTAAACGAAATAACTGATTCACAAAACGACATTGCCTTTAACCATCATCAACGATGTAACGAACTTCGGTCATGTGGCGCTATAGGGCAGGGTGGTATTGACGATTATGTTGATCTTTTTGACATGGTGTTTGCTTTTATCTATGTAGGTTAGATGTAGAATCGCCGTATTCACTTTGATCAAATTATATTTTTTTTAATTCGACCCGTGTTATAATATAGTCTCCAAAAATTATTTGCGGTGGTATCCTTGGTAACCTTCGACTACATAATAAATTATTATTATTGGTGTAACATAAAGGATTAAAAACACTGTTCGACAAAATAAATTCTTTCCAATAATTACGGGGAAAATACAGCAGATTTCTGAAAGTAGAGCTAAGCAAAGAAGACACGCGTATCGGTGTTTTGAAAGTTTACATCCCAAAGTATTCCCATTTAAAATATGGTAAAAAAACTTCCTTTAAAAGCGACCTTAGCAAAGAGAAAATCTTTATTAATAAATGAGTAAAGTAAACGGCTGAGGCTATAATCTTGAATTTTTGGCTGATGTTCTCTCTTGTTCTGAAAGGGTCAGATAAGGCTAAGTTTTTGGCTGGGTCGTACTAGAACGGTACGAAAAGTATTAAAAGGTACTAAATATGGCACCATTTGTATGGCACAGTAGAGCAAAAAATTTGAAATGACTGTCACTGATGGGCCAAAGGGTTTTTGAAAATTCGCACTATATGTGTACGAAAAGTACTAAAATGTTCTACATTTGGTACCATTTCGTATTATGTTAACGGTTAGAGCTAAAAACTTCAAATTTGGATGGGAATCAAGGTTAAGGAGTAGAGTCGATGTAAGTAGGCAGTTTTAGAAGTATACGAAAAGTACTAAAGGGTACTAAATTTAGTGCAATTTGAATTTGGAGGAACGGATGGTGCTTAAATCCTGAAATTTGAAAATGAAATTACTGGCGAAATGTAGGATTAGAATATGGAGAAAGTTTTCGAAATTTGTACTCATGTGCACGAAAAGTACTAAGTGGCACTAAATTTTGGTACAATTTCGATTTAGGTGAACCGATAGAGCTGGTATCCAGTAATTTGTAAATAAGATTAATATTGCTTTGTAAGACTGAGGTATGCTGCTTGATTTATAAATTCGTACTTATGTATACTAAATAGTACTAAATTTGGTACCATTTAAATTTTAGGATAACAGGTAGAGTT
Source organism: Musca domestica (assembly GCF_030504385.1). NCBI lineage: Eukaryota > Metazoa > Arthropoda > Insecta > Diptera > Muscidae > Musca > Musca domestica. The sequence goes on from NW_026712326.1 coordinate 8,146,737, forward strand.
GGAATCCTGAAATTTGGAAATAAGATTTCCGTTGTATTGTATGATGTAGGTTGTTTTGGAAATGTGTACTCATGTATACTAAATCTTGTACAATTTGGAACCAAAATAGAGCTGGTATCCTGAAATTTGTAAATAAGATTACTGTTGGAGTGTACGATAGGGATATGGAGGTAGTTTAGGAAATGTGTACTTCTGTGTATAAAATTTTACTAGATTTGGTACAATTTGTGTGTGAGCGAACCAACAGGGTGGGATCCTAAAATTTGGCATTGGGATTATTGTGGAAGTGTGGGATTGGAATATGTTGGAAAATTCAGAAATTCGTACTTATGTGTACTAAATGGTACTAAATTTTGTACAAATTGCAATTTTACTGACGTAGCTAAAATTATAAAATTTGGAATGAGAGTCACTGATGGAGTGCAGGATAGATAGGGTTTTTGAAAATTCGAACTTTATGGTTACGAAAAGTTCTGAAATGGTACTTTACTTCTAAAATGGTACCATTTGGTATTATGTAAGCGGATAAAGCTAAAACTTGCAATTTTGTACGAGAATTGAAAAGTAAGTTTGATATATGAATGTGGCAATGTGTACGAAGTGAGGGAACTGTACTAAATGGTACTAAATTTGGAACATTTTGGTTAAGTGTGAACGAATGAAGCTGAACATTTTGTATTGCAGTCCCTGTTGGTATTAGGTTCGTAATATGGAGGTGGTTTTAGAAATGTGTACTACAAGTGCGCGAAACGTAGTAAATAGTACTACGTTTGTTACCACTTGGCTTTGGGTACATAACAGTGCATAACATAACAAACAGTGCATAAAATCTGAAGTTTGGCATTAGGATGGTTGTTTATGTTTAGCCTGGACACCTGGAGGTGCTTTTGGAAATGTGTACTATAATTGTACGAAAAGTATGAAATGGTACTAATTTTGGTATTAGGTAAAGTAAAACCGAACCCGTGATATTTTACTCTGCGATAAATGTTGGTGGCTAGTTTTGATATACAGGACGTTTTTGCAAAATAAAGCAAAAAGTACCAAATAGTACTAAATTTGGTATTGAATGAAGGAATAGAGCTGGAATCTTCAAATTTCATATTGAGGTATCTGCTGGTATCTAGAATTCAGATATGAACATAGTTTCGATAAATCGTACTATAATTGTTCGAAAAGTACTTAATGTTATTAAATTTGGTATTAGGTATCTTCAAATTTGATATTGAGGTATCTGTTAGTATCTGGAATTCAGATACGGAGATTGTTTGGAGATGTGTATTACATTGTGCGAAAAGTACCAAATAGTACTAAATTTGGTATTGGGTTAAGAAATATAAAGACAATTAGAAATGTTTAAACATGGAAGATATTGGCAGGTATGTAAAGATGTTTCTAGATACTTACAAGTCCTTCCGAAAGCTTCTGTGACTTTACATAGATATCTCGAAAATAAGAGGTTTTATCGGAAAATTGACCAAAAATGTAAAAAAAAAAACTTACCAGAAATCACATATATCTAGTAATGTTAGTCATTGATTTTGGAAAACGTAACCATGGTACCTGATATGTCAGTTATTGTTGACTCGATCGATGTGCTTTTGAGCTGATAAAGATTTTAACCACCAAATGGTTTTTACTGCAGGAGCCCATTTACACTTCATTCTATTGGGCAAACATATTAAAATTATTTTTTGAAACTTCCGTGATCTTCCAAAGCCTCTCTTGCAAGAAGAAAATGGAGGCTTTTAACAATGTAAAAAACGGAGCTAAAGACGTTTTAAGGTTTGCCATGCCCAACCGGTTTAGAGTAGCCTATTCTTAGAAATATATGTATAAACTGCCGTTTCTATGACATAAACATAAGGGGCGTGCATAGAAACAGCGTGCGTAGAAACAGTAGTCTCTTAAGGACATTCTGGTATGGAGATTACGAAATAATACTTATTTACATGCAGCGTAACTCGCAATCAACCAATACCACTGAAATTCCAGACTGATTAATAGAACTTGTTATAGAAATTCTATTTCGCTGCGATTTATTGCTTGGCAGCCATCTCCTTGCCCTCAATCCATAGGATCAAGATCATAAATAGCAATAAGCTTTGTAGCAGTGATCTGCTTTTGTTTCGATTTTGTTTTTTTGCAGTTTATTTTCATTTGGCATGCTCAAGGAAGACAATGTCCGTTAACTGTTTGGAGCGATCAATCAATGGAATCTTTGAGCGCGCCACTAAAAAAGGCTTCACTTAGCAAGTCAAAGAATGAATAAAATAACACCACAACAGGAGCACAACAGCGATCACGATGATGATGATGATGACGGTGACGCTGACGGAGATGACGACAAGCAGACATTTAAAATCTGCTTAAGCGAATACAAAGAATATTTTTGTCGCTCTAGTGCAAGAACTCACATCTCCCCACCCTTGTCTTCCTTCTGCAGCACATTTTTGAAGCACAATAAATTCAGTTTTTAGACATCAGTCTAGTTTCTTTTCTTTTCCACATTCGTGATGAGATCAGGGCGATATAGGGAAGAAGAAGAAGTTGCCGGATGACGGGGAAAACGTGATCGATTGATTTAAGCGATCGCGCTTAGCTTGTCGGCGGCAGAGTTATGCTCAAGTTCAACTAGATCGACTGTTGACTAGATAATTGTTGTGCATAACAACAGCAACAACAACATTATCTATGGGCTTCTAGCCAACATTAAATGCGGCAGCAGAAACAACAGCAGCCAAAGCAATAAAAATAATAATAACAACAAAAACATCGGTAGTAGTGATCGATATTATTATTGCTGAAATTAAAGCATATCTCATATCGTCGTATTGCTAGTGTTGTTATAGGGTGAGGCAGAGTTTAAAAAAACTTGGAATAGTTTTTAAAAGTATTATATCCAGTTAAGATGATAATGAGAGACTTAACTCTACTTTAGTAAAAATTGTCCGATTTATTGCAAATTTATTGCAGAGGTGGGAGTTTTTACGCTGATAACTATTAGGTATTATTTCTTGGGAGACAGTTACCCTAATATTTCCTATTCAAAGCAAATGAAATTAGCTATACAACGAATGACCACATTATGGGCTTATCTGAACCTATTCGGGAGAGAAAAATTTTGACTTATAGGGTAAATGTACCAGTAGTCGGCACTTTTAGAGTTTCAATTTTTCAATCTTTCAACATTCTGAGTGAAATCTTTCAATTGCAGAAAAAAAAGTTGTTCAGATTCCAAATTTTGTTTACTTTTCGAAATAAAAAATTGCAATTTTACTAAAATTGTAGTTTGAGCCAGTAGTCGGCGCCATTTTCCAATGCTCGGCATGATTATTTGCCAGTAGTCGGCATATGGTATTTCAGTAAAAAAGTATTATTTTGTATATATTCTTTATTTCAAATAGTATAAAATAATGCTATATTACTAATTCACAGTTAAATCCAGAATTTGAAATTAATTACGTTTTTAAATTGTGTTTTATTTAATTATCATTCTAAACCAAATATAGGTAAAAAATCAAGAATAGTATGGTTACCTTCAGTAACGTATGGATTTTCAATTAAAATAAATAAAAAAGAAAAAAGTACCATTCTTATATTTGGAATTTGTGAATTGATCTTTTTCCTTTAGATAGCCAACATTTTTTTTTTTCAAAAATGCCACCGCTATCTAAAACGTCAAATAACTGATTAAAAAACTTACTTAATTTAGAAAAAAAAAAAAAATGGTGAAAAAGCATAAATAAAAGCAAGTACGAACTCAAAACTTTTTGTACTTGAGTAGTTATACCCTACAACACTATGTGTTGGGGGTATTATAAGTTTGATTGGGCCAAAAATTATGTAACACCACGAAATATTGATTTCCCACATAGGAATGTATATATGGATCTTCCTATCTCGCCGAGCTGAGTCGATCTAGCTATGTATGTCCGTCCGTCCGTCTGTCTATGTTAATTTGTAATCACTCTACAGGTCGCAATTATGGCCCGCTCTTCACGAAATTTAGAATGATGGTGGGGCTAGAGTCAGAATAGAACCCTATTTCTTTTGGAGATGATCGCATAATATTTAGGGGTTGAAATGGACCAAAAACTGGAAAAAATCCTGATTTTTCAGTTGCTCTACAGGTCGCAATTATAAACCAATTAACACGAAAATTAGCATGGAGCTAGAGCTTAGGGCTGGGCAGAAGCCTCCCAAATTTGATGGTCATCGGGTAATATTTAGTGGGTGAAATATACCATAACATTTGTGTTATATAAAAGCCAAATTTTCCACAAAACCGCGAATATTTTTAATCCCGGTGAAATCACAAACAGACGAACAGGTCAATTCTGACAGTTACGTAGATGTCGATAGTAAATATATAGGATATATATAGGGAAATATATAAAATGTGTATATTCAATGGAAGGGAATGTTAGCTAGAATGCTTATATATCAAGAATGGCTGGACCGATTTAACAAATTTAGTCAATTCAGAAAGACCTCTTGGCATAAAAGAATAAAATCCCAAAAAAATCGCCTGAGACGATGCAAATAATGATGTAAATATAGATTTTGTTTTTTTAATTTTTTTATCGCATGCGATTTCAATTTGACTTATAATATTGAAGTGTACATTTTGTAAAGTTTTTTCAACTTACAACATAGGTTGGGGATATTATATACAAATTGCAATTATCGTCCGATCCTCACGAAAATTTTCATAAGGGTAGTGTTAGGCTCAGAAGGTCTAGACCTATAGTTTTAATATCCCCAATATATTTAGGGGTTGAAATGGATCAACAACTAAAAATGTTCCTGATTTTGTACCCGTTATAAAGGTCATAAATAGAAACCAAAGGACCCGAAATCTCGCATAAAGTTAGAGTTTAGAACAACGGGTAGAGTAGACACATACCAACTTTTGTATGAAAAATGCCAACACTACCATTCTACAAAAACGCTGAAAATAACTTACCGGCGAAATCCAAAATACACAAAAGACGAACTTCTGGTTTTTTATGCTGATTTCGTTGTCGAATGTTGCCAATCATTGTAGACAAGCAAATCATATAGAAGAGACTAAATTTGGAGATAAAGAGGAGTCTCTTGCTTTTGGAGATGATCGCAAAATATTTAGGGGTTCAAAGGAACCAAACACAGAAAAATTTCCCTGATCACACAATTGAAACCATTCGACACGGAATTTAGCATGAGAAGAGAATTAAGGACATGGAAGAATTCTAGCATTTTGGATGACCATTGGATACTATTTAGCTGTAAAATGGACCAAAGAAACTAACAGCACGACGAAGTGCGTAAATATGGGGCAAATGTCCCTGGTCAAAAAGCTAAGGGTAATATCTGGGCAGTGTTCTATGACATAATTTCAAAATCGAAATCCAGCAAAATGACATAACATATTGTAGTGTTGTAGGGTATCACATGGTCGGCCCCGCTCGACTATAGCCTTTGCTTACTTGTTTTTAAATGTCATTGAATGAAAGCAAAAAAATGTCGGAAATAGCATCAAATTTTAGAATATGTTTAGATGTATTTGAATTCCTCACCTTTGGCACGAATTACGGCCTTCAAACCGCGGCCATTGTGCGCTGGAAATGAAGCGAGGAATCTCATTATGAAACCATTCTTGGGTGGCTCGTGCTGAGTGCGATGGTGCGGAGTCCTGTTGGAATGTCCAAGATCTGCGACCAAAATGTTTGGGTGCCCAAGGTTTCAATACACCATCCAGAATATTTTCGCGATAATATTCGTATTTTTTTTAGTCTGATGCAACGGTCGATTTATACGAGCGGGAAGCGACCATCGACTGTTATGGCGGCCCACACCTTCACCATGGCCGGCGCTTGAGTTCAAGTGGCCAACCGAAGGTGCACATTTTCAGCTGACCTCTTTGGCAAGTAAACACCATCATTTGGTTTGGTTACAAACTGCTGGACAACGAATGTTTTCTCATCGGAGAAAACCAAATTCGACAGTTCACCACTTTCGGCCAAGCGAAGCAACTCCAGAGCTCTTTTGAGTCTATTTTCTTTCTGTTGCGGTGTAAGTTCTTGCACCTTTTAGAAATTGTAATGGCTTTACCCCGAGCACATTTTTCAATATTTGCCGAATGGAATATTGGGATGTTTTCAGCTCACGAGCCATTTTTCGGCCAAGTCGCTTCTTTACTTTTCGAACCATTTCTGCTAATGTTGATGTTTTCTGCCGTCCACTTTCTTAACGTCGGACAACGCTACCAGTATCACGGTAACGAGCGATGGTACGAACACAAAAGATTTATTCATATTTAAATGCTGGAGTGTTCTAACGATAGCCTCTTGTGGGTTTCCAGTCAAATATAATCAAATCACACTATCACGCTTGAATTCCTTCACGAATAACTTATTTTCTGGAAAATTCTCACCAAAACGCTTTTGTACGCTTGTAAACAATATAATGAGCTGTCACTGGAATAAATTTAACAGCTGTCGGACGAGTGGCTTAGAAATGAAAGCAGTCTGAAGTTGGTTGCTGTTTTTTCATCTCACCCTGTATATATTTTTGATCTTCTAAGACGATTTAGACCTGCCCGTCCATCTGTCCATCTGTTGTGATCATGCTGGAGTGAAAACGGATAAAGAAGAAAAAGCTAAAATTTTGCACAGATCAGCCTTTTGTCTGCAGGCAGGTCACATTCATGGGCTATATGGGTCCACGATTTCATATAGTCCTCATACAACGGCACCCCCCGATATTCGGTATTTTGATGATTTTAGCCACATTTTTCAATGAAATCGTCTGAAAATAAACACAAGGAGTTCCTTTAAAGTACATAACCCCATGGAAGAGAAGTGTCTATATAGGTCTACGATATCATATAATCCCCATATAACGACACCCCCAATATTCGGTATTTTGATGATATTTTTCAATGGAATTGTCTAAAATAATATTTTTCACGACGAGAAATTGATCATAAGGTGTTGGGTATCTTTAATTTTACTTTCATTATAATCTTACCGCATCTTCTCTCATCATCTTAGAGATATTAAAAAAGAAACCGAAGTGTATCATTCCTTTGTCAATCACTTCAGTTTCAAATTGTTCTAAAACATATTTCAAAATTATAATGATTTTTCTTCCGCAAATGGTGGAACTTCTGCTGCATTTAATGCGACTTGCTGCCACACAACTGAGCCTAGTCAAAGCGTTCGGCAACAGTAACTATGGAAAGCCATCTTATTTAATTTCGGGCAATCTGTCAGACTGTCAGTCGTGTTTTTTTTTCTTCTTCATTGTATTTAATGGATTATTATTTGATTTTATTCTTTCATTGGTCGTCGTTTATACATCTGCTAATTCTCCGCAAAACTGCAGATCTTTTGAATGCCATGATAGATCATGTTATTCCAATTTAGATGTTGGCTAAAAACTTCATTCATTCATCCATTTAACTATTGGCGGTATTTAACATTTGATGATTGATGATGACTGGCTGAAATTTCTCCTAAGATCTATCATTGTTCTCTACATACATAAGTGTACACACACACGTACGTATTGTGAGTATGTGCATTTGTTAGGCGCTTTGAAATGGCGGCAATGGCCATCAGAAATATTGAATATCACAATCATGAAAAGAAAGAAAATTGAATCGCAACATTTTAATTCACATTACGATGATGATGATTAAATAAGTAATTGTTTAACGATTTTCCATCCCAGTTATGTTTTGTTCATTGGGAAAATCCAGTCAATAATGAAAACAATTTGATTTGATATGAACATCAGAATTCACAACGTGAAAACCACAATTTGTGGCCTGCTACAGTTGGAAGTTAATAAATGCACAAAAACGTATGGGAATAGGGTGTTGCAATTGGAGGAATGCAAATTTTGATATTTTATCAAATTAAACTAAGAGCGAAAATATATACAACATAGAAAAAGTGTTGTTAAAACTTACTCTTTTGACCACTATTTTTTTAGCTGACATAATTTTGTCCAGATTTCGGTTGATTGTGTTCATCCCAGGAAGAATAAAGTTGTTAGTTGTAGGAGAGATATAGAAGCGAGAAAGAAAACAAATAAAAAAACAGCTAAGTTTGGCAAGGTCGAACTTTTAATATCATCCACTATTTCGAAAGAACTTGAAAAATTTCAAAAAAAATTCCGAAAACTACCATTAAATGAAAATCGCATTAGGTTTTAGGGTTGCCATGCTAAGTGTAAAATAGACAAATATATGGGGGTTATACGAAGACGTGGACCTGCATACAAAAATTTTGGTCATAGGCTGCAGTACCCATTACGAACTTCAAATACGAAATTCGAAATAATTCCCGTAAATAATGTCTCCAAAATCATGAAAATACCGAATATCTGGAGGTAACGTTATATGGGGGCTATACGAAGACGTTGGCCAGCATACGAAATTTTGATGTTTTTAGATAATTTCTTCACCGGAATCGTTTCAAATTTGGTATTTGCAGTTCATAATGGATACTACAGCCTAAGACAGAAAATTGTCTGTGAAGGTCCACGTCTTCGTTGAGCTCCCATATAACGGTACCAGTCGATATTCGGTATTTTGATGATTTTAGTGAATTTATTCACCGGAATTGTTTGAAATTTGGTATTTAAAGTTCGTAATGGATACTACAGTCTACGACAGAAAATTGTCTGTGCAGATCCAGGTCTTCATATTGCCCCCACATAACGGTACCTACCGATATTCGGTATTTTGATTTTATCGACATTATAACCGATTTTTTATACCCTCCACCAAAAAAGGTATGGAGGGTATATTAATCTCGTCATTCCGTTTGTAACTCATCGAAATAATCATTTTAGACCCAACAAAATATATATATTTTTGATCAGCGTAAAATTCTAAGACGATTTAGCCCTGTCCGTCCGTCTGTCCGTCTGTTGTAATCACGCTACAGTCTAAACGAATTAAGATAGGAAGCTAAAATTTTGCACAGATCTCTCTTTTGTCTGCAGGCAGGTCAAGTTCGAAGATGGGCTATATCGGTCCACGATATCGTATAGCCCCCATGTAAGGGTACCCCCGATATTCGGTATTTTGATGATTTTACCCACATTTTTCAACGGAATTGTCTGAAAATCCACACAAGGAGTTCCTTGTGGGTACTTTATACCTCGGCAGAGAAATGTCCATACAGGTCCACGATATCGTATAGCCCCCATGTAACGGTACCCCCTCGGTATTTTGATGATTTTTGCCACATTTTTCAATGGAATTGTCTGAAATTCCACAAAAGGAGTCCCTTGTGGGCATTTTACCTCCTCAAAAAGAATTATCTATACAGGTCCACAATATCGTATAGCCCCCATGTAACGGTACCCCCGATATTCGGTATTTTGATGATTTTACCCACATTTTTCAACGGAATTGTCTGAAAATCCACACAAGGAGTTCTTTGTGGGTACTTTATACCTCGGCAGAGAAATGTCCATACAGGTCCACGATATCGTATAGGCCCCATTTAACGGTACCCCCACGGTATTCGGTATTTTGATGATTTTTGCCACATTTTTCAATGGAATTGTCTGAAATTCCACAAAAGGAGTCCCTTGTGGGCATTTTACCTCCTCAAAAAGAATTATCTATACAGGTCCACAATATCGTATAGCCCCCATGTAACGGTACCCCCGATATTCGGTATGTTGATGATTTTACCCACATTTTTCAACGGAATTGTCTGAAAATCCACACAAGGAGTTCCTTGTGGGTACTTTATACCTCGGCAGAGAATTTTCCATACAGGTCCACGATATCGTATAGCCCCCATGTAACTGTACCCCCACGGTATTCGGTATTTTGATGATTTTTGCCACATTTTTCAATGGAATTGTCTGAAATTCCACAAAAGGAGTCCCTTGTGGGCATTTTACCTCCTCAAAAAGAATTATCTATATAGGTCCACAATATCGTACATCCCCCATATAACGGTACCCCCCATATTCGGTATTTTGATGATTTTACCCACATTTTTCAACGGAATTGTCTGAAAATCCGCACAAGGAGTTACTTGTGTGTACTTTATACCTCGGCAGAGAATTATTTATATAGGTCAACAATATCGTATAGCCCCCATATAACGGTACCCCCGATATTCGGTATTTTGATGATTTTACCCACATTTTTCAACGGAATTTTCTGAAAATCCACACAAGGAGTTTCTTGTGGGTACTGTATACCTCGGCAGATTAATGTTCATACAGGTCCACGATATCGTATAGCCCCCATGTAACGGTACCCCCACGGTATTCGGTATTTTGATGATTTTTGCCACATTTTTCAATGGAATTGTCTGAAATTCCACAAAAGGAGTCCCTTGTGGGCATTTTACCTCCTCAAAAAGAATTATCTTTATAGGTCCACAATATCGTATAGCCCCCATGTAACGGTACCCCCGATATTCGGTATTTTGATGATTTTACCCACATTTTTCAACGGAATTTTCTGAAAATCCACACAAGGAGTTTCTGGTGGGTACTTTATACCTCGGCAGGGAATTTTCTATACAGGTCCACGATATCGCATAGCCCCCATGTAACGGTACCCCCGATATTCGGTGTTTTGACGATTTTACCCACATTTTTTCATGGAATTGCCTGAAATTCCACAAAAGGAGTCCCTTGTGGGCATTTTACCCCCTCAAAAAGAATTGTCTATATAGTTCTACGATATCGTATATCCCCCATATAACTGTAACCCCCGATATTCGGTATTTTGATGATGTTAGCCACGCTTTTCAATGGAATTGTCTTAAAATCAACACAAGTAGTTCCTTGTGAGTACTTCACCCCCTGAGAGAGAATTGTCTATACAGGTCCACGATAACGTATAGCTCCCATATAACGGTACCCCGCGATATTCGGTATTTTGATGATTTTAGCCACATTTTCCAATTGTATTGTCTGAAAATCCACACACGGAGTTCTTTGTGAGCACTTTACCCCTGAAACGGAATTGTCTATATAGGTCCACAATATCGTATATCCCCCGTATAACGGTACTCCCCTATATTCGGTATTTTGATGATTTTAGCCACTTTTCCATACAAGGAGTTCCTTGTGAGTACTTGACACGTAGACATAGATTTGTCTTTATAGGTCCACAATATCGTATATCCCCCCATATATCGGCACCTTCCTATATTAGATATTTTAAAGATTTTAAAAGAATTTTTATTGGATTTTATTTTTTTAGAAAATTTTCTAATTCGTTCCAAATGGTGGAGGGTTTTCAAAGTTCGGCCCGGCCGCTTTTTTTACTTGTTTAAGTTTCGCATTTGAATATTGTAATGGCTTATGACAAATGTTACCTATGCAGGTTCATGTCGTCGTATAGACCCTAATATAACAGCTACATTCGGTATTTTAAGATTTTAACAAAAGTTTTAACGGATTTTATTGTTTTTAAGAATCGCCAAATTCGTTCCAAATGGTGGAGGGTATTCAAAGTTCGGCCCGGCCGAACTTACTGCTTTTTTACTTGTTGCGTAATTTCTCGCTACCACCTGCATCCTTACAGCCGTGAAAATGGGAGCGTGATAGGAGTCAAAACCTCTAGACCACATTTGTTCCATGTACAATCACTTGGGGTTTCTTGACACTATTTTATGAAATCTGGCAGCGATATTTATTCCCTTTATAGACTCACAACAGATTTGAGGTAGATCGAGATGAGTTTCAGAGCATGTGACATAGTCTTTGAGTCTAGCTATAAAGCAATATATAAAATTCTAGTTTTGACGATCGGGTAAAATTAAATATCATGACGCAGTATTAAATAAAAGTTTCAAATTTACCCATATTTCTTCGCTGCACATTATCAGTGAACAAATGCAACCGAACCTCACTCCTTGCCTTATCATTTGGCTCTCACTCATCATTAATCTCCTTTTAAATTCAGTGTTTTGTCAATATTTCAGTACTATTTTCAACAATGCCAAAAAGACTTTTTCCATCACTCCAATTCCCGCACACCAACACACCCTTTTGACAGTTTATCATAAATATCAAATGATTCCAATTTAACAACCTATAAATATTTCTTCGTGCATTTAGTCATAGTTATCTCTATGACATTTCTAAACTCAATATTCCCAGTTCCGTATTGGTAACACCAACAATAAACGCAGCATTTAAGAAATTCAATTCGTTTCATTGGAATTCAGTGATAATAACAAAAGACAAGGTCTAGTTCATTGTTAACCGCCACCAGCTGTTTGGTCATTTGATCTGTTCGACGGATTAACCCACTCCGTACAACAATTATTTTTATGAGTAATTTTTTATTTGCCAACAACTATTTCACACTTCAGCATATGGTTTTTTGCAATTGACTTTGGATTTGAATCAAACCACATTGCCGGAACTTGAAAAAAGAAATTGATACTTGAAATGGGTTTCCCATAAGAAATATTAACAGGTATATGAACATGACGGACGAAAATAAACCGTTTCATAAATAGATATGATTTTTTCTCTAAGGCAAACGCATATTTGAGGAAAGGAAAGAAGTGTCGTTTTGTTATAATAACTATTTGATATTAGGGTCTACTTTATTGTAAAAATTGATTTATTCAGGAACATTATTTTTTTACTTCAAGTCATATACCTCTATGTACTATGCATAATAGAGGTACTAACATACGTTAGATTAAAGGACGTACATTTGACATATTTACAACTTCACTCCGAAGCCTACTTGACATTTGTGCTCATACTAGATTGAAAAGAGAAGAGAAACAAATAAAAAAAACACAGGACGCACTTTGAACTTTGAACACCCTCCACCGTTTGGAAAGAATTTGGAAATTTTCCAAAAAAAAAGTAATAAATAAAAAAGAATAAATAAATAAAATACTTTAAAAAATAACAGCATTTTTCATAAAAATACGGAACAAAGGGAGTTATCGTTAAAACTATACGAAGACGTGGACCTGCATATGCAAGTTTTATCATAGGCCACTAGGGCTACACGAAGACCTGAACAGGCATAGACAATTTTTTTATATTGTAGTACGCATTTGGAACTTCAAATACGAAATTTTAAACAATTCTGTTGAATAATGTTGCTGAAATCATAAAATTTCCGAATATAAGATGATAGCCATATATAGGGGCTATTCGGAAATCTGGACCTGCATAGACAATTTTCTGTCATAGATTGTAGTATCCATTAGGAACTTCAAATACGAAATTTAAAACAATTCTGGTAAATAATGTCGTTAAAATCATACAAATAACGGAAATGGATAGCTACAGACATATGGGAGCTGTGCGAAGACCTGGACCTGCATATACAATTTTCTATCACGGACTGTAGTACCTATTAGGAACTTCAAATACGATTTTAGACAAACACTTTTAAACAATTTGGTTGGAAATTGTGGCAGAAAACTTCAAAGCACCGAAAATTGGGAGGTACCGTTATATGGGGGCTATGCCAATTAGTGGATATGTAGCGAATATTTTTTTGTTCAGGGAGAGAACAGACCTACCGTTAACACCAATTGTTACGTTTCATCTAATTTGTTTAAAAATTGTGGCAGAAACCTTTAAAATACCGAAGATCGGAAGTTTTCGCTATACAGCTATACCAAAATGTGTACTAATAAAGCCCATTTTCAATGTCAATCAGCCTGCATATAATAATAAACAGAAGCGCTTTTGCCAAGCCACCTAATAATTTCTTTCTGCTCAGGAATCTACAGTGTGAGATAAAAAACTGCAACAAAGTCAAACGCCATAATTTTTAAATTTTATTAAAGCATCAAATTTTAGAATTTGTTCGAATTGGTCACCTTTGGCACGAATTATGGCCTACAAATGGCCAATGAAACCGTTACACGCTGACCGAATGCTGTTCTGCGGTATTTTGCCCATTCCCGGCGCTACCTCGCATTCAAAATTCATTAGTCCAACGGATTGGTATCCGGAGATTTTGGTGGCCATTGTGCTCTAGAAATGAACCTTCATTTTATAACCTTCTTGGTGGCGCGTGCTGAGTGCGATGGTGCTGAGTACTGTTGGAATGTCCAAGGTCTGCGGCTAAAATGTTTACGTGCCCAAGACTTTGATACACCCTCCATAATATTATCGCGATAATATTCGGCACTTATTCTGATGCCACGGCCGATTAATACGAGCGGAGAGCGACCATTGGCTGTTATGGCGGCCTACACCATCACCATGGCCGGCACTTGAGGTGCACATTTTCAGCTGACCTCTTTTGCAAGTAAACACGATCATTTTGTTTGTTTACAAACTACTGGACAACGAATGTTCTCATCGGAGTCTATTTTCTTTCGGTTGCGGTGTAAGTTCTTGCAATTTTTTCGAATTTAAATGGCTTTACCCCGAGCTCATTTTTCAATAATTGCCGAATGGAATATTGCGAAATGTTCAGTTCACGAGCCATTTTTCGACCACTGCCATGTGGTTTTCGATCAAGTCGCTTCTTTACTTTTCGCACCATTTCTAATGATGTTGCTGTTTTTGTCCGTCCACTTCCTTGACGTCAGGCTACACTACCAGTATCACGGTAACGAGCGATGGTACAAGACACAAAAGATTTATTCACATTTAAATTCTGGTGTGATCTCTGGAAAATTCTCACCAAATGCTTTTGTACGTTTGTAAACAATATAATGGTCTGTCACTGGAATAATTCTAACAGCAGTCGGACGAGTGGCTTCGAAATGACAGCAGTCTGAAGTTGGTTGCAGTTTTTTCATCTCACACTGTATATGATTCTTCCGATTTGGTGTTTAAGCCTTCAAATTCGTAATACGACTACACTAGAATTATATTTGGTACCAGATATCACATACAACCCAAAAATACCTATACCAAATTGTATCAAGATTCAGTTAGATTTGGATATAGCTCCCATACAAATCTTCGACCGATTTCATAGTCATTGTGCAGCAAATGGACTTAATTTTGGCACTTCCAACGGAATTCAGCCTAGAAGCCAGTACACCAAATTTTTGGCGAAAATCGGATCAGATAAATCTACACAACCAAAATGTATATATATATATATATATATATATATATATATATATATATATATATATTTATATATATATATACATTTTGGTTGTGTAGATTTATCTGATCCGATTTTCGCCAACAATTTGGTGTACATTTTGGTTGTGTAGATTTATCTGATCCGATTTTCGCCAAAAATTTGGTGTACTGGCTTCTAGGCTGAATTCCGTTGGAAGTGCCAAAATTAAGTCCATTTGCTGCACAATGACTATGAAATCGGTCGAAGATTTGTATGGGAGCTATATCCAAATCTAACTGAATCTTGATACAATTTGGTATAGGTATTTTTGGGTTGTATGTGATATCTGGTACCAAATATAATTCTTGTGTAGTCGTATTACGAATTTGAAGGCTTAAACACCAAATCGGAAGAATCATATACAGTGTGAGATGAAAAAACTGCAATATATATATATATATATATATATATTCCATCCGATTTGGTGTTTAAATCCCTCACATTTGTAATATGCTATCTAGTATTTGGTACCAGATATTAGATTCATCACACCAATACCTCTCCCCAATTATCAAAATACCGATTCCAGGTTTATTGTGATCCAATGGCTATAATCAATAGAAATAGACTGAATATTGGCACTTCCGACGGAATTCAGTCTAGGAAGAAATACCTCAAGTTTGGTGAAAATCGATTCAGATATAGCTAGGGCTCGCACATATATGTTTCATCCGATTTGGTGTTAAAGTCCCTCACATTCATAATGTGCACTCCACAACAATGATATTTGATACCGGACATCAGATGTAGCTGGAAAATACCTCCGCCAAGTTTTATTGAGAAAAGTTCAGATTATTTATACCTTCGATATACACATTCATCCGAGTTTACGGTTATTGTTCACCATATATGTAATATCAGCCCCAATTGAATAGATGTTTTCACATTTCAACCAATTTTCTCTTTGGTGGAACTCGGTTTGCTTAATATAATCCCTATTTGTGACTTCTCTAATCCCATGATAACCATTCAAATAAGTTCATAGCTGGTATGATCTACTTCACATAATTTCCCAATACTTTTTTTGGTTACGGAAGCTCTACTAAATACACACAGTGATGTGGCGTAGTCGGCTCCACCCGACTTCGGACCTTCCTTTCGGATTTTATATAAATAAGTAAAATTACAATTTGTGCTAAACATAATTGTGCCATTTCCATCACAATTTGGTATTAATTGTAAATTTTAATTTTATTTAATGAAAGCTAATATACACATACTTGCAATGCCACAGATACGTTTGCTGTGATTATAACCAATTGGAATTTATTAAAAAGGTTAAAAATTAAACTATGCTTACACCAACCCCACTCTTAGTTTGTGTTCAAGACTTGTTAGACATATTTGATATACTCTTTTCGACTTTGGTACTAAATTATGTTTAACTTCAAACAATCCAAATGCTTTATATTATAATAATTAAGATGTTTTTCTAAAAACAACATATAAATTCAATAATTCAAAATTAATAATGTTATGGGTGAACAACTCAAGTAAAACCCAGGTTAATTGAAATCATGCATATGCATGGCAAACAATTAATTTTTAAATCCCAAATATCGGTGTTGACAATGGACATCGTCGTGGAAATTATAATTTAAACCAAACCTATTTCATATCAAATCGTATTTATCTAATCGAAAGACTTAGACAACAAACATGATATCGAACCACTACTGGGTGACAACACCCCACCGAAACACCGAATCGAAACAAAACAAAATTGCAGCAATTATCTATTGTTGGCTAAAATTAAACGGGCGTAAAATGTCCAATAATGTTTTTTTTTTGCTCTCCCCATTGTTCACCTTTTAGCCTGGCGTTAGAGTAAATCCCTGAATTTTTAATTATCCACAAATATTGCTAATGGCAAAGTCACACCAGTACCGCACCATTACCTCTTATTATAACAATAATTCGTTTATATTTTACGATTTATTCCGCCTAATAAAGTCTTCGATTTGTAATTAAAATATTTAATAAGACATGACATTTAAAGTTGGCCCAGTCCACCACCGCCTCGACACGACTCTTCGGTTCATGTAATTAGCGGCAGCAGCAGCAGCAAACGAAATGAAAACATATCGATTTCCAAGAAATCTCCAGACAATACCAGACCTGGCAGAAACTGTAATTTGCTGCAAAAACCAAATGGAAAACCTTAACAAAACCGCTACAAATCGAGCGACAGAGGTGGTAATGATGGTGGCATTAGTAGTCAGTCGGTGGTGAATTGTCACAAAGCAAATGCGTCAACAATGCAATTAGTGTTCACAAAATGTTTGTTCGGAAACGAGCATTTGCGCAGCGGTTTGGAGCCCACAACCCATAATTAAGGTGCAGTGAGTGTTGCAGTCATTTTTTCTCCCGCAATATTGGTTGTTGTTCTTGTTGTTATTGTATTTTCCAGTAAATTGTATGTCTGTTTGGTGGTAATGTTTTGTGGTTCAGAACAAAATTTCAAATTGAATTACAATATTTAGTTGAAATTCCCAAACATTAACAACGTTGAGAAGAAAAATAAAAAAACACCAACGGAAACACACAGAAATGACATGAACAAATTGTGAATGTAATGCCAATTTGCAAAATGCCCAAGAAAAACCAGGCCTTATTAATAACAAATCGAGTTGTAATTAAATGACATAATTTTTGCTGGTTCATAGGGATTGGTACGGCATGATTGCCATTATAAAATATGAATAGTCATATTTGGCTCCTATAGTGGAAATACGGTTTGGGCACACACCCCTAAGGATATATGGTGACCGTCAAACTTATTTATTATGAGAACTCAGAAAGCATGTTTTTCGTGTCTTGTTTAAAATTGTCACAAATAAACTTACAACTGAGTTATATACCTCATTAAAACTCTGACTCACTTTGGCATATTTCTTCCTGGGAAGAAATGAGAAATTTGGGGATAGGAGCGATGTGAAGCGATAAGGAGAAAAAAACATTTATGGAGAGAAGTGTAGTTAGTAGGGTGGTCTGCCTATGCAGGGAATGACTTTGGCAAATTCATAAATGATGATATCCGAGAAGAACGTTAGAGTTTCAATCTTCCATCTACCCAATGGCGTATGTCTCTTGATGGATAGCATTGGACAAAGTAGATGTTCGATCGTCTCTACATTTTCTTCATCATCACAAAGTTCAGTAGTCAGGAACACTGTTTTCTCAGTGAGGTCAGGTCAGTGACCAGTCAGTATGCCCACGATGATTCATAGATCAGACCTGGTAAGTGATAGGAGAGAGCTTGTTCTTCTTCTCGAGATTACCGGCCAGATGGCCTTAGACACCTTGCAACCGATTTCCAAGTGCCATATTCTTCCGGCTTCTTATATGAGAGATTTTTTGAAACAGATAATGTAATAGTTTATTGGTAGTTTAACAGTCTCATCAATCGGCATATCAATCCACTGGGATCCGCCTGGAGCTCATTTCATTCCCAATGAGCCCACGTATTTCAAAGGGAGTGTTTTTGCGATTTATTTGACATGATAAATTTAAGGGACGCCTGACTATCGACATATATAGTCACAGGTCCTGTTTTTCTACTGTAGAGTCCATTTACCGCTTCGGCCGCCTCTCTGCAATTGTCATAAATATTATGCGAGTGTTTATACCCTACACCACATCTTACCACTAGTAAGGGTATTATGTCTTTGGACATTTTATTGTAACATGGAGAAGGATGATCTGCATAGAATCACCTTCTGAGTCGATTTATGGACGTTTGTTTGTTCGTCCGTCTGTCCATGTATTTTTGTAAACAAAGTACAGGTCGCATTTAGTGCCCGATTCAGATGAAATTTTGCGCAAATCATTGGTTTGGCCCAAGGACGAACCTTATTAAAATTGGAAATAATCGGTCAAAATTTAGAAATAGCTCCCATATATATCTTCGTCCGATTTTTTGAACAAAACTTTAATATCATTATTACCCATTTGATGCATATGCCCGAATTGAAGGATACAAATTCTTTAGCATATTTAATCCTTTGGACTTTAAACTTAATTATAGTCATAGATTGTATGATTTAATTATCCCATAAAAACTTTTATTTGTTATGTGAAGCTCCACTAAATATACAAAGTGTTGTAGGGTATCATAAAGTCGGCCCGCCTGACTCTAAGGCTTTCTTCACCGGTTTATAATTGGATTAATTCATCTTATAACCTGTGTCTGTATATGTAGCCAGACCGTCCAGATGAAGCTCGTCACCAGCCTCCCAAATCCTATTACCATCACCTATTATATTCCGACTAATTGGTTAGTCCAGAATTTGCGCATGACAAAAAACATTAAGATCTTCAGTTTGCCGTAGTCTTAACTCAATTCTTCCTGCTTGGAATTGAGCCAAAATATCCAGTTGCTCTTGAGAGCTCCGGTTGTTAGTAAGGATCTGTGGTTTATTTGGGCATGTGTGCTCTCGATTTAATCGCATGCCACCAGACGAGGCATTCATATGTCAGAAAAGGTAAGATTATAGTGACATTCTGTTAACTACTTGTGGTCTAAGCCCCCAGCTCTTTCCTATGGTGTTCCTTTATGAAAAGAGTAAATTCAGGCTCTTCGTAGTATGCTCCTCGATGTTATTCCAGTTTATACGGGGATACAAAATCGTACCGTGGTATTTGGTGCACAAGGGGGATTTCAGCAGCTCCATCCAGTACTGGTAGCGGAAATTGATATATTTTACCAGTTCTTCTATATATATGGAATTAGAAGTTATTTCTAAAAAGCATTCAACCCTGCCACGTTCCCCAACCACGTTCAAACCTGTTTTATGTATTTTGGAGGTTCTAATCAATTTTTCGTACCATAAAGGTTTTACATTTCATGTTGTCCCCATATAACTGTACGTTTCTATATCCTCAGCCATATGACTACAGAGGGTAAATATCACTTGATACGGCCAAAAAGTGCTTCATAGTAATAACGATTTCAGACCCAATATTTCTTTGGTCCAAATCCCTCGAAGGAAGTATCCGGATTGGTCATATCTTAATATTTTGTAATATTATTATTATAAGACCGAGTTCGTTGATGGGCAATATCGGACCATTCCTTCTCACACCTCCCACATAAATGGTCAAAAAATTTTTGAGTGAAGCTAAAATCTTAAAATTTCGCACGAAGGCGTGTGATAAGGCTGTGTTTGTGGAAATCCGTATTAAATGGTACAAAATATACTAAAATGTACTTATTATTGAATATTTTGTATTGGGCACCCGCAATGAGCTAGAATTCTGAAATTTTAAATAAGAGTTACTGATGAAGTGCAGGATGGATTTTTTTTTGGAAATTCGAATTTTAAGGTTACGACAAGTACTCAAATGTTACTAAACTTCTAAAATGATACCATTTGATATTATGTGAACGGGTAGAGCTAAAAACTTGAAAGTTGGTATGAGAATCAATCAGTTGGGAAATAAGTTTTATATATGAAGGTGGTGTTGGAAATGTTTTCTACAGTTCGTACGATTGTACTAAATTTGGAACAGTTTGGTTTAGGTTGAATGTGTTTAACTGAAATTATCTCTGCTGATGGTAGGTAAAGCGGTGGTTTTGGAAATGAATATTATAATTGTTCGAAAAGGTACTAAGTTGTACTAAATTGGGTATTGGGTGAAGAGAGAGAGAGAGAGCGACTTGGAGTCTCGAAATTTGATGTTGAAATCTATGTTGGTACCTGTGATTAAGATATGAAGGTGGTTTTGGAAATGTGTATTATAATTGTACGAAAACTACTAAATAGTACAATATTTTGTACCATTTAGTATTGGATGAATAGATAATGATTGGCATCTGAAATTTGATATTAGGGTCGCTGATCATGTGTATCATGTGGACATGTGGATATGGTTTTGGAAATATGTACTATAATTGTACAAATAGTATTTGGTATTGAGTGAAGGGATAGAAATAAAATTCTGAAATTCGATATTTAAATAACTGAAGTTACCTGTGTTTTAGATTTGGAGGTGGTTTGAAAAATGTATCCCATATCTAGACGAAAGTTCCAAATTGTACAATATTTTATTTTGTGGCCTCTGTTGGTATCTCTGTGGCCTCTGTTGGTATCTCTGATACCATGGAGATAAGGGGGTGATTTTGGAAATGTGTACCATAATTAAACGAAAACTGCTAAATAGTACTATATTTGGTATTGGGTTAAGGAATAGAGCAGAAATCCGAAATCTGATATTTGTTGTGGAAACGATTTTGGGAATAGTACACATTCCGAAGTTGTATGAAAAGAACTAAATGGCACTAATTTTGTGCATGGTTGTAGGGGTAGAGAAGATATTAAGATAACTGTTGGTATCTGAAATTGGGATATAAAAGCGACTTTCACTAAGTGATACTAACTCAATATTGGTTTCTAGGATGAAGGAATTTAGATTGCTTTGGAAATGCGTGCTAAATATTACTAAATTTGTTATTAGGTGAGGGGATAGAGCTGAAAGTGAATATTGAGGACACTGTCGGTATGTGTGGATACTAAATTTGGTAATGGGGACCCAAAAAGCCAAAAAAGGGACAGAGTTGAAATTCTGATATTTGATAGGGTTTCCATATGGACACGTAGAAAATGTTTGGACAGATAAATTGTACGTTGGTCTTTTGTCAACGGTTTTACAAATATCCTCCCCTGTTAAACTACAAAATGAAAGATTCAGAAGACATTTTTGTATTAAAGGTTAACATTTTCCTATTCTTCTTTCCGAAAACGAATATTGAAGGGAATTATAAAGCTTTCATTAAAACAAGTAAAAATATCTGGAGGTACCGTTATATGTTGGCTATACGAAGACTTGGATCTGCACAGACAATTTTCTATCTTAGGCTGTAGTATTCATCAAGAGCTTCAAATACAATTTACAATTTGAAACAATTCCGATGAATAATGTTGCTAAAATCATCAAAATACCGAATATCCGGAGGATATACCAAAACGTGGACTTACATGGCAAGGAAAAGTCCTACAGACATAACGTAAATTTTAGTAAAATATCAACATATTTATCAATCCACTTTTATTCGTTCGGAAGTTAGAGTGATTTCACAGACGGATAGACGGACGGATATCGCTGAATCGACATAGAATTTTATGCTGATCAAGAATATATATACTTTGTAGGGTCTAAAATGTATATTTCGAGGTGTTACAAACGGAATGACAAACCTAATATGCCCTCCATACTATGGTGGAGATATAAAAAGGCCACACACGAACTGTTAGAACGAATCTTCAGTTTTAAGATGGACTTTTCCTTGAGGAAGTAGTATATTTGTTAGTGTATATATAATTTATTTTTTTTTTTTTTTTGCCTTCTGAGAATGAAGAGTTTATGTTGGCGTCATTATAGGTAGTACTGAAAGCGGCACATGTTCCTACAATTTTTGTCAGGGATTTTGTAAGCTGAAGAATCCCACAACATGTGCTGTACCCCGCTAAAAATCCGGCCAATTTAAAAGTTATAACTACAGCCTTACAACTACGACCGGACCGAACTTTTAATACTCTCCACCATTTGGAAGGAGCTTGATAAAATGTGGACTGACATGGTCCACTTACGAACATAACCTGCATACTGGCAAAATATAATCTCTCAATTAGTACGAAAGATGGCGTGATTACAACAGATAGATGGACGTAGGGTCATGAGTATATCGAGGAGTAACAAACGGAATGACAAATTTAATATACCCTCCATAGAATGGTGGAGGGTATAAAAAGGTCTTAAAAACCGCATTTGAAACATTTCCATTTAAAAGTTTAGCTAAATCGGCAAAATACGAAATATGGGGAGTTCCTATATTTTTATTTAGAAACCAGATTTGAAAAATGTCTATTTAAAAGTTTAGCTATAATCAGCAAAATTCCAAATATGGGGAGATCCTATTTCCAATTTTGAGCCTACTTATAATATTTTGAGCCTACTTATAATATTTACCTCCTCATAATTTTAGTAGTTATATTTTCCATGGGGGAAAACTTTCTTTCATCAACAATATTAATACTTTAAGTTCTGTATAATTTTCTTACTTTGGACACTTCTGACAAAGATATCTGTGATATTTGCATAATTTAAAAGTTATTTCATAATTTCTATATTATGTTTGATCCCATTTTAATAATTCTCACAATTATTGTCATAAATATGGCACACATTTCTAGTGGCCAAAATGTTATTCAAAATACCTCCTCCTAGCTCACATTTTACTTACATGTCTTAAAACGGCCTTCACAAGTATTATATATGCATTCCTTTTCCATTTTATGCATTCGTTCGATTACATTAGCTCATATATTACACCCTCAAGCATTCATGATATGCCCGACTAATTAATGCTTTAATTACATCTGTTTGGCATAATAATAACATTTTGTCAAATTGTGCGTAATAACAACATTTCCAATTAAAACACAACAATGTAACATTAAACATATTTTTTAATCATTAAACAACAGCAACAACTCTTATGCTATGCCACAACATCAGACCAATGACGCTGACAGCAATGACAGCAACATCACTGAGAGCAACAGCAGCCGAAGTCAGCATCCACAGCAACAGCCAAAGAAGTAACTACAACAACAACAACTTGTACACAAATCTCCTGTCGGCGCCATCAATCAAGACTGGAGTAGGTATAACCCGCAAAATACGCAAAAAAAAATGAAACTACCACCAACCACTACCGCCCGTATAAAGCAACAAAGCAAGCAACAAAAGCAGAGACCGCAAATGTTGTTGCCATTTGGGCGATATATTTTTATATATCACCATAAATTAATCCGGTAAATCTAAGAAACAGGCATAGCATCAAAGTCAGACAAGGGGGACAAGACAGCCCAACCACAGTGTGGAATCATTATTGTCCATGTTGGTTACATTTCATTACGCGTGCCCTCATCACATTCGCCATGCCAAAATGGATGGTGAACAATGTTATGTATTAATTGTTAATAATATTAAATTCCCCGAATCGCAATGTTAAATTCTTTTAAAGGAAAAAATTAATTTTGGAAGAAGAGCTAAAACTAGAATACAAGTGTATCGGTATTTTAGAATTTTACATCGGAAAGCAGCCAAAATAAATGGGAATTTCCTCTGAATCGATGTATGCATGTCAGTCCGTCTGTCTATGTATTTATTGTTCGACTGAGATGAAATTTACTAAACAATGTTTGCTTAGGCTAAGAACAAACCCTATTGAAATTGGTGAGAATCGATTCAAATTTGTATATAGCTACCATATATATCTTCAACCGATTTCGGATTAATTGTACGCCAGATGGCTAATATCAGTCAAAATGACAAGAATTTGGCCACATCCGACAGATTTCAGTCTAGAAACAAGTACGTCAGATATGTATAAATATCAGATATAGGTATAGCTCCCATATATATATTCCATCCGATTTGGTGTTCAGATATAGCTATAGCTCCCATATATATGTTTCATCTGATTTGGTGTTTAAGTCCCTCACATTCGTTATATGCATTCGACAACAATGATATTTGGTACCAGTTATCAGATACAAGACCGGTTCAGATTTGGATATAAGTCCCATATATATCTTATTTGTCCAAAAGGCCTGAATTTTGGTACATCCAACCGAATTCAGTATAGAAGCAAGTGCGCCAAATTTTTTGAAAATCAGTTTAGTTTTTGAACTACAATGAGTTAAATATAATTATATCTCGGTTATAAGTGTTTCACCCGATTTCAATCCTCTTCAAAGTCATAATATGCACGGTATGTATACAACATGGAACCAGTAAATAGAGGTCAAAAGTCGTGTGAGTCCTACTATATGATAAACTACACCACTATTCAGCTACGCTTTAAAATAAAAAATATATATTGGGAACTTATGTGAAGAAGATCATACCAATTATATAGCTATGACTGTGGAGCAGTTACAATTTTAAATGTGAGGGAACTAATAAACAGGGTGAGATGAAAAAACTGCAAACCAACTTCAGACTGCAGTCATTTCTAAGCCACTCGTCCGAAAACAGTTAAAATTATTGCAGTGACAGCTCATTATAATGTTTACAGGCGTACAAAAGCATTTTGATGAGAATTTTCCAGAAAAAAAGTTATTCGTGATGGAGTTCAAGCGTGATAGTGGAATTTGGCTGGAAAACCACAAGTGGCTATCGTAAGGCCACTCCAGCATTTAAATGTGAGTAAATCTTTTGTGTCTCGTACCATCGCTCGTTACCCGAAGTCAAGGAAGTGTATGGGAAAAAACAGCAACATCAGCAGAAATGTTTGGAAAATAAAGAAGCTCGGGGTAAAGCCATTGAAATTCCAAAGAGTGCAAGAACGTACACCGCAACAGAATGAAAATAGACTCAAACGAGCTAAAGAGTTGCTTCGCTTGGCCGAAAGTGAAAAACATTCGTTGTCCAGCAGTATGTAAACAAACAAAATTATCGTGTTTACTTGCCACAGAGGTCAGCTGAAAATGTGGACTTTCGGTTTGCCACTAGAACTCAAGCGCCGGCCATGGTGATGGTGTGGGCCGCCATAACAGCCGATTGTTGCTCTCTGCTTGTATTAATCGACCGTGGCATCAGAATAAATGCCGAATATTATCGCGAAAATATTCTGGAGGGTGTATTAAAGCCTTGGGCCCGTAAACAATTTGGCCGCAGAGCTTGGACATTCCAACAGGAATCAGCACCATCGCACTCAGCACGCGCCACCCAAGAATGGTTACAAAATGAGTTTCTCCTCGCTTCATTTCCAGCGCACAATGACCACCAAGATATCCGGACATAAATCCGTAGGGCTATTGTGTCTGGAGTATTTTGGAAACAAGGTGACACTAAAAAATACCAAAGTGTCGATCAGCTCATACGAGCGCTTCGCGGGAATGGGCCAAAATATCGCCGAGCAACATTCGGGCAGCGCGTGACGCTTTCATTGGCCATTTGAAGGCCATAATTCGTACCAAAATAGACCATTTCGAACAACTTATTGGACTTATTCTAAAATATGATGCTATTTCCGACATTTTTTGTTTTCATTCAATAAAATTTAAAAAAAAAATGTAAAAATTATGGCGTTTGACTTTGTTGCTTTTTTTATCTCACCCGTTTCCACCAAATATAACGGTGTCAATTGTATTTTGCGTACCAAATAACGTTGCTGTAAGTGCGTTAGATGACTTCGAGAAGGAGAATATGAAGAAATATATATCGGAGCAATAGATATATGGGAACCGAGTTTTATCAAGTAGAAAAATTCAGTTTAATGTGGAAAAATCCATCCAATTCGGGCATGTAGCTGTAGCTGCATGGAAGCTGTATCCAAATCTGAACCGCTCTCGAAATTTAGCAGAGGTATTTCTGAGCTGTAGCTGATATTTGGTACCAAATATAATTGTTGTAGATTGCTTATTACGAAACTAAGAGACTTAAATACGAAAACGGTTGAATCATATATAAGGGAACTGTAGCCACATCTTATCCGATTTTCACAACGTTTACTTACTTCGAGAATAAATATGGCCTTATGTGCCAAAATCCACTCCAATTGAGCTAACATTAACCAATTTTCGCACAATGAACGTAAAATCGGATAGATACGTATGGGAGCTATATCCAGAACTGAACCGATCTCGAAAAAATTTGGCAGAGATATTTTTGAGCTATATCATTGTTTTGAATTGCATATTGCGAATATGAGAGACTTAAGAACAAAACCGGATGAACCATATAGCTATATCTAAACCGATTTTCACAAAACCACATTCTTCCAGGCTTAATTCGATTAAATATGCCTAAATACATTCTATTTCGACAGATATTACACATATGGCGCACAATAAAATTGAAATCGGACGAATATATCTATAGCCAAATTTGAATCGATTTTCACCAATTTTAATATGGTTCATTCTTAAGCCAAACAAATGATCTGTGGAAAATTGCATAGCAATCCGACAATAAATGCGACCTGTACTATTGTTATAAAAATTATTTTTATACCCTCCACCGTAGTAGTATGGAGGGTATATTAAGTTTGTCATTCCGTTTGTAACACCTCGAAATATACATTTTAGACCCCACAACGTATATATATTGTTGATCAGCATAAAATTCTATGTCAATTTATTTTGGATATTTGAATATTGTAATAGCTTGTGACAAAAGATGCCTATGCACCTCGTCGTATAGACCATAATATATGTCTACATTCGGTATTTTTAAGATTTTAACAGAATTTTTAACGGATTTCATTTTTTTGAAAATTGCCAAATTTGTACAAAATGGTGGAGGTATTCAAAGTTCGACCCGGCCGAACTTATAGCTTTTTTACTTTTTTTTGTTATAGACGATAGTATCCATTACGAACTTCAAATACTAAATTTGAAACAATTCACCGGAATTGTGATAGAAATCATCTAAATACCGAATATCTACAAGTAAAGGTATATGGGGGATATACCAACACTGTGACCTGGACCATGGTAAAACAACCAATAGACTTTAAATCTGTCGGTACAGTTATGCAGGAGCTATACCAAAACATGGGTTCATATAGCCCATTTGCAATACCAAAAGTCCGGCTGGTAGAAAATATATCTGAGTTAAATTTTATCAACCTAATCGTTCGGAAGATAGAGTGATTTCCATAGACGGGCGGAAATCCCTAAATCGGTATAGAATTTTATGATGATCGATATACATTTTAGGGTCTAAATTGTGTTAAAAACGGAATAAAAGGGTATAATTATTCAATCGTTGTTAATGGGTTAATTCATTGACCTATAATAGAAATACGTATATACAGGAAACATTTAAATAAAAAATATTTTGTCTGTGCTAAGGGCATGATATTTATAACACAGCCATTTTCTCTTTGCCCTCCCACCAAATGTATCATTTTTACTTTTCATTACTTCATATATCTTGAGGTGACCTATAAGCAAACTATTAGAATAAAATATTGCAAAAATATCCAAAGTACACCTCTGCTCTTGCAAAGAATCAATCATCTCTCATCATCATTCCAAGCTACGACTGGTTATAAACAAACAAAACCTAGCCGCCACAACTATTACAACCACCAGCATCAGCACCGGTGGCGGCAAACACCAATTCCAACACCACAAAGCCATTTTGTGGAGTACAACGCCACAATGCTATGTGTTGGTGGTTACGCTTCGCTTTTATTGGATGCCGATCGGTTTTGCTTGGAATTTCTACTTCTTCGGCGTCTTCTCCGCCTGTAGACTCTCCTATGGAGGTTGCTGCTCCATGAACGTTCATATATAATTTTTCAAACCGATTTAGCTCATCATCAACGACTCATCACCATCAAATAGATGCCGCATTTGCGTGTCGGCTTACATTACCAGCGAACACAAAAAAACAACAACACACAGGAGGTTAGAAATCTATGAGTGTGTGTGTGTCTTCTGCATGTACCGACAGCCACCCATCAATTCAGAATTTCATATTTTCCCCGTGGTAATTTATGAAAAAGATCAATTGTACCTACTTTATGTTGTTGTTGATGTACCGAGGAATTGGAAACCAAAACAAACAAATAAACTTTTATTGATGAATTATAACATCTCATCGTAAATAGCCGGAAAAGATATGTTAATGGCCTAGCACGTACATATGTATGAATGTAGTGCGGTAGATGGTGGATTAGTTAACAGCATGACATAGTGAACCATATGTTTAGGAAAGTAATTAGTCTGTGCAACTTTATAATATTAGTATTGAAACCTAAGTTGGAAATATAAAATACTAGCTGGCCCGGTCCGCGTTGCCGGCCCGTACTTTTAGTCTTTAATGCATAAATTTAAAGCCTAATAGAACACAGATCTGTATTTTGTAAGCCTCACAATTTTTATTATAAGTAAAATAACTCCATAGTAATTTCTAAATAGAAATAAACATTCATGGCAAAAATTATAATAGATAATCACCCACCGTCGGTTTTAGATATTTTGAATAGGCTGATCTTATTTTTCAGCCATAGGCTTTAATTGAGTGTTAAAAACCTATATGATATAGAACATCTATAATAGCCTTAATTGTTGGTATTGTAAAGAGCTTAGCAACATTTTTCATTCAAATGAGCTGTAATTTGGTATTTGTATTTACAAAGTTTAGAATACCGTGCTGTGTGGTATTTAGTTTTGTCCACTCCATAATTAGGGGCCGAATGGTTTCACAATAGTCAAAGATAATTACTCTTTTACACCCATTACCGTAAGAATGGAATTTATTTATTATACCCTCCACCATACTATGGAGAGTATATTCATTTTGTCATTCTGTTTGTAACTCATCGAAAAAATTATCTTAGACCCAACAAAGTATATATATTCTTGATCAGAGTAAAATTCTAAGATGGTTTAGCCATGTCCATCTGTCTGCTGTTGTAATCACGCTATCTTTCGAACGACTTGAGATAAAAGGCAAAAATTTGGCATACATGCTTATTTTGCCAGTAGGCATGTCCGGTTCTTGAGTTATAAGCGTAGTAACTAACACAACTTCCTTTCTATATATCTATATATATTTTTCTTTATTTCTAAGATAGGGTACATAGAGGTAATTGTGGAATTTTATACAAAAAGAGTCCAGAAGAAAAAGAGTCCTCAGGCCTCCTGCATCCAAATAATATGCGTAAAATATGTAAAAAACAAAGAAAATATCAGTTATGTACGACCGGACCGAATTTTGATACCCTTCACCACTGGAGAAATAATTCCATTTGTAGAGACTTGGAGAAAGTTGTTTGCTTGAAATTTTTAAAAAGTGTGGTGAAAGACTGCAATATTGGGAATCACCGTTATATGTTAGCTATTGATACGAACCCATTGCTAACAAACTCATTGAAATAATTAAGATACCGAATATCGGGCAGTTTTGAAGTTGTCCCTTTATAACAATACTTTGTAAAATAGCTTATTAAAAATCAGTTCCTCATCGTGCTACTACGGTAGCTCATGTAAGGTACGGATTTTGGATGTATTTGTAAAATATGTGTCGTGTTAGTTTTAATTTTATAAGTACGAAATTTTTATTTTTCTGTTCACCACCCCGGAAATGGTTTCAAAATGCATTTTGTGGGAAGTACACAGTGCAATGCAGCTCTAAAAAATACCGAGAAGCAATTTTAAAATTGAAACCTAAATATGACTATAGAAAACTACGATATGCATAGTGCGAACTATACCGTTGTTCCCTTCACTGAAAATCAGATTTTTAATGGCCTTTTTTGTTTGCGAACACATATGATTGTTATTTGGTATTGGGCATGGGATTAACGCCCTCTGGAAAGAGAGAAACATACTCTTCATATTTCATAAGGTTTAGTTTGTCCTTATGGATAGCTTACTTCAGCCGACAATAAAACTACGTTTTAAGAACCGGGTAGAGTGGACAACTTACAACCAAACTTGTTCTAATGTAATCACAAATGTATAAATTTAAAGAAATTATAATAATTTAACATTCCTACCGTTTGTGGTGGAGGAACAATAAGCACGGAAATAAAGGGTGATATAGGAGATCTCAAAGTTGTGGGGAAGTTTTCAAAGAAAACACATACAATTCAGGTAAAAACTGACATAAACTTGATTTAATACGGTCTATAAAGGGCGAGATTAAAAAACTGCAACTAACTTCAGACTGTCATTTCTAAGCCACTCGTCCGACATCTTTTAAAAATATTCCAGTGACAGCTCATTATATTGTTTACAAGCGTCCAAAAGCATTTTGGTAAGAATTTTCCAGAAAATAAGATATTCGTGATGGATTCTTTATATTTGGTTTTCTCCGATGAGAAAAGATTCGCGGTCCAGCAGTTTGTAAACAAACAAAATTAACGTGTTAACTTGCCACAGAGGTCAGCGAAAAATGTGCACCTTCGGTTGGCCACCATAACTCAAGCGCCGACCATGGTGATCATTTGGGCCGAAATAACAACCGATGGTCGTAATACGAGCATTGTTCGATAAAGAATAAATGCCGAATTTTCTGGAGGGTGTATTAAAGCCTTGGGCACGCAAACATTTTGGACGCAAACCTTGGACATTCCAACAGGACTCCGCAGCTTCGCACTCAGCACGCGCCACCCAAGAACGGATACAAAATGTGGTTCCTCGCTTCATTTCCAGCGCTCAATGGCCACCAAAATCTCCGGATACCAATCCATTGTACTGTTGTGTCTGGGGTATTTTGGAAAGCAAGATTGGCACTAAAAAAATTCCACAGTGTCGATCACCTCAGGCAAGTGCTTCGCCGGCAACATTCAAGCAGCGTGTGATTGTTTCATTGGCCGTTTGAAGGTCATAAATCGTGCCAAAGGTGATCAATTCGAACAAATCTGAACTCATTCAAAAAATTGATGCTATTTCCGAAAATTTTTGCTTTCATAAGGTGAGGATATGATTGAAGAAGCATTAACCCTTAACGCCTTTGCAATAGTATTAGTCTAGAAATAAACCAGTAAAGAATGTCTTAAAGTCGGGCGGGGCCGACTTTATGATACCCTACACTACTTTGCTAATTTAGTAGAGCTGCGCATAACAATTAAAAGTTTTTATGGAGGCATTCAGTCATACACGCTATGATTATAATTATAATTTAAAGTTCAAAGGGCTAAATATGCCGAGGCATTTGTATCTTTTAAATTCGGACTTGTATGGCCCATTTGGTGCACAATTAATTTGAAATCGGATACAGATATATATGGGAGCTATATCCAAATCGGAACCGATCTCGATAAAATTTGGCAAAGATATTTCTGAGCTGTATTTGATATATTTCCTTGAATATTATGTTACGGAGTGCATATTACGGCTGTGGGTAACAAATATGACAAATCGGATAAACAGTATATATGGGAGCTATAGCTATATCTGAACCGGTCGTAAGTGCAAAATTTTGTCCAATTTGGGCAAATATTAGACATTTGGTGCACAATCCAAGGTAAAACGGACGTAGTTATATATAGGAGCTATACCCAAATCTGAACCGATCTCGATAAAATTTAGCAAATTTACTTCTGAGCTGTATTTGATATATTTCCCCAAATATTGTTGCTACAGAGTGCATATTACGGCTGCGGAGGACAAAAATAACAAATCGGATGAACAATATATATGGGAGCTATAGCTATATCTGAACCGATTTCGATCAAATTTGGCATACTTTTTTTGAGGTCCAATCAGATCGTACGTGCAAAATTCCATACTATTCGGACACACGTTTGGTGCACAATAAAAAGCAAATCGTACGAAGATATATATGGGAGCTATAACTAAATTTTGACCGATTATCTCCAATTTCAATAGGGTTCATCCTTGGGCCAATCAAACGATTTGTGCAAAATTTCATCTGGATAGGGCAATAAATGCGAACTGTACTTTGTTTACAAAAATACATGGACAGACGGACAGACGGGCGGACAGATGGACGGACAGACAGACGGACGGACGGACGGACATGCATAAATCGACTCAGAATGTGATTCTATGCAGATCATCAAAAGGAACTATGGGTCTATCTCGTTTCCTTTTGCCTGTTGCAAACAAATGCAAATGCAATGTATGGTATAAAAACTTAACATTTGAGGATATGGTTATTACTTGGAAGTATGTTGCTACCTCGAATTCATAAATTGGAACATAAATGCCACTTAATCTATACGGTCTAAATTTGCCATGTTCCTGCTTTTCTCATGGTCAGCTGTTCCTGACATATTTTCTAGTGTTGGAAGTCCGATCTATTTCTTTGTTTACGCATTAAAGTATTACAATAAATATTTTAAACTTTAAAGTTTTTGAATTTGTTTTATTTTTATTTTTTTTAACCAACAAATATCCGTATATAAAATTTTGAGTGCATATAAAATCAAAAGGGGTAGCGAGGCGCATCGGGTTCAGCTAATTTATATATATAATACATTACGTTTGTAAACAAGTCTGATATGGTCCCTATAATATTCCATTGTATCTTCAAATTAAAAACCACCGTGATCAATTTCCTGTAATTTACCCCTTTTGTTTATTCGCAATAATTATTTCGAACTAACAATAGTATTTCACCTATTATTTATTTTGATTGCACAAAAGGACTTTGATTAAAGATCTTTTAATTTTTACTGTTACTCTGATGGATACCCTCAAAAATTGTTGGTTGCATGAAGTGTGGTGTCGAAAGATATCCAATAAATTTTCCTACATTCACTCTACCCACCATCATCATCCATGTACAATGGTGTTTCATTAAACACTTCTTTGTTTGTTTGTTTTATTTTCATCCAAACCGCACTTAGGCTTTTCAAATATGAGCATCATCAATATAACCAACACCACACATATTTCGTCGGCCATCTCTCGAAGGAATGCCCAAACGTGTAATTTGACAGCAATTAATCGATATTTACACCATCATTATCAAAATATAAAAAAAACCTATTTGCCCCCGCCATAACTTACCGTTCAAGTGAGCAGGCGGCGAACAGCATTATGGTCACACTACGTGTGCGTTCCACCGTTCAGAGGTGATGGGGTCACTAGAAAACGACCATCTTTATTGTTTATGTTGTCTTTCGGCCCCAAAAAAAATGAAACAGAGTTTCATATCTCCCCCCGCCATAAAAACAAAACGCGATAATGTGTTAAGGCATAAATACTGAATGTTTATCGTTTGGCCGATCAATCGATCGATGCGATCATCGATGAATCCATCGAACAAACGATAAAACGTTAGCCACGGACAAATTTTGTAACCTTAGAGCTAGGCATGGACACATGTTGATGGCCGAGGCAGTTTGCCGCAAGTCTTTGCTCTCAGTAGGTGTTATAGGTAGTATCATAAAGTAGCAACAACAAATGCAACTGCCGAAAATATAAATTATAATTTAGTTGTGTAGTTTAAAAGCCATAATTTCGCATTGAATATCAAATCAAATATGTATGAAAAGAAAATAATTAGAAAATAAATAAATAAAAAAAACAAGTTAAAAAGTACCAGTCGGTTTCGCCGACAGATATATACCCTCAGCCAATATTCGATTATTGAAATATATTTTGACTTGTGTTATGGGCCTCTATGGATTTGGTTCCGAAGGAATGGGCCAATATTGTCATTTTCGTATCGGTCCCAAATAAATATGATATTTTATAAAAACAACAATAAAGTTATTAAGCCTGACAAGCCAACACTGTTCTATAAATTTGATGTAAATGGATCGACGTCCCAGGTTTATACTGTATTGGTTACTTCCTTCACTTTGTATAAGATGTGTGATCATTTTTAGAAAATGTTAATATGTGCGTGAGGCACCAGATATAGTCGACCGAAGTATTCCATATTCGTATTACATTTAATACAGATAAAACCAGTAAAGAAAGTCTTAAAGTCGGCCGGGCCGACTTTATGATACCCTACACCACTTTGCTAATTTAATAGAGCTGCGCATAACAATTAAAAGTTTTTATGGGAGAATTCAATCATACACGCTATGATTATAATTATAATTTAAAGTTCAAAGGACTAAACATGCCGAAGCATTTGTATCTTTTAAATTCGGACTTGTGTTGACCATTTGGTGCACAATTAATTTGAAATCGGATAAATATATATATGGGAGCTATATCCAAATCTGAACCGATCTCGATAAAATTTGGCAAAGATATTTCTGAGCAGTATTTGATATATTTCCCTGAATATCGTTGTTACGGAGTGCATATGACGGTTGTGGGTAACAAATATAACAAATCGGATGAATAATATATATGGAGGCTATAGCTATATCTGAACCGATCTTCACCAAATTTGACATACTAGCTTCTAGACTCAATTCGGTCGTAAGTGTCAAATTCCATCCCATTTGGACAAATATTAGACGTTTGGTGCACAATAAAAGGTAAATCGGTCGAAGTTATATATGGGAGCTATATCCAAATCTGAACCGATGTCGATAAAATTTTGCAAATGTATTTCTGAGCTGTATTTGATATAATTCCTTAAATATTGTTGTTGCAGAGTGCATATTACGGCAGCGGTGGACAAAAATAACAAATCGGATGAACAATATATATGGGAGCTATAGCTATATCTGAACCGATTTCGATCAAATTTGGCATTCATATTTTCAGGCCTAATTTGGTTGTATGTGCAAAATTCCATACAATTCGGGCTGATATTACACGTTTGGTGCACAATAAAAGGCAAATCGGACGAAGATATATATGGGAGCTATATCTAAATTTTGACCGATTATCTCCAATTTCAATAGGGTTCGTCCTTGGGCCAAACAAATGATCTGTGCAAAATTTCATCTGGATCGGGCAATAAATGCGAACTGTACTTTGTTTAAAAAAATACATGGACAGACGGACGGACGGACATGCATAAATCGACTCAGAATGTGATTCTATGCAGATCATCAAAAGGAACTATGGGTCTATCTCGTTTCCTTTGCCTGTTACAAACAAATGCACAAAGACTTAATACCCTGACCACCTTGTGGTGTAGGGTATAAATAGTGGTATGTGCAAAATTTAAAGGAATCGAACGGAGCGTATTATCTTATTATAAATATTAAACCCTATGTTGGAAGGTACTAAAAGAAATGGTCCGATCACTACCATCTCTATAACAGATCTTGAGATGTACCAGAAATGTTGAGATGTACCACGTCTGAATGGCATCGGATGTTAATTTCGCGTTTTATGAGCTTCACGGATATTCAACATTTTTACCCTTTGTGGGACCGATATATTCTATTTTCGCAGCAGATCTTGCGTTAGTAGAAATATTGAGATGGTGAAATATGAAGAAACCCGGATGCTTATTTCGAATTTTATAATCATTATGATTATTCCAAACTTTGACCCTTTGTGGGGGAGGTGCCTGAAGTAATGATCCGATCTCTACCATCTTTATAACAAATCTTGTGTTGATGGAAATATTGATATGTACCAAGTCTGAATGGAATCAAATCTCAATTTCGTGTTTTATGAGCATAATGGATATGCAAAATTTTGTCCCTTTGAGGAGTGATACCAAAAGGGGTGGTACTTAATGGAGTGGACCGATATTTTCCATTTTCGCACCGGACCCAGCACTGATGTAAATATTAGGATTTGAAAAGTTGGCGCAAAACGGGATAATTTTTCCCTTTCTGTACAGTAAAATATCTTTTTTGAAAGAAAAAAAATCCATTTTTTGTGTGGAGTTATCAGAAGGAGTGGACCGTTATTGCCCATCTCCGAACTCGATCCAAATAAACAACGGTTTTTATAAACAAAAATGTATGTTATATTTTATGGTACATATTAGGTATATAAATTTCTTTTGTTCAGAGACTAACAATAAAATTTGATTGATAATAATTCTCACTTTGACTCTCCCTAAGAATGAAGTATAGAGGAAGATTTTTGAATCGAATTGGATTAAATGTACTTTCGGGCGTTAACTCGAAAAAAAGTCCGAGGAAAAATTTATCAAAAAAATTTGATGAAAAAATATTTTTGATTAACAGTGGAAATAGAGATTTATCTTCTTTGGTGACTTAAAATAAAACGTCTTTGAAGTCATCCTTCTAAAATGATGCTTTGTTGGCGATTTTTGCACAAATTTACACATAATACGTCTTTAACCCTTTTTATACCATACACCACATAGTGGTAAGGGTTTTATGTCTTTGGGCATTTGTTTGCAGCATGGGGAATAAAGCGAGATAGACACATAGTTACTTTAGAGGAAATGACCTGAATTTTGGCACATCTAACATTCAATCTAGATTCTAGAAGCAAGTACGTCAAATTCGGAGAAAATCGGTTTAAACATTGCTATAGCTCCCATGTATACGTTTTATCCGATTTGGGGTTTAAGTCACACAAGAATGATATTTGATACCGGGCATCAGATACTTCTCGAAAATACCTTAACCAAATTTGATTGAGATCGGTTCAGATTTCCATATAGCTTCGATATAAATCTTCGTCCAATTTTACGGTTATTACTCACCATATATGTAATATCAGCCCAAATTGAATAGTTTTTTATATTCAACGGAGTTTTACCATTTGGCGAAATTCGGTACGGTATATCTATTGTTCCAATAAACATTTTGTAATCTATTCCTTATCGAAGACATATCATGCACTACACAGCAATGTTATTTGGTTCATAGTTGGTATGATCTACTTCACATAAATTCGCAATATAAAGTTTTTTGTTTGGGGGGGCTCTACGCATTGTGGTGTAGGGTATCACTTTTGACCTTTCCTTGCTGGTTAATATATCTGAATTCCTTCATATCATATGGAACGTATAGCATACATTTTTTGGCATATAACTATAATCATTGACTCGCTTGAGGGTTAAAAATGTCGACCAATATATTCCCCTTATTTTTTAGACGCAATATTACCAAATAACTAGAGAACGCCATGGAACAACGATATGTACAATAAATACTTCTATAAGTAAAACTAAAATTAACAGACCAACGGGAATTATAAGGTGACGTATTGTTTTGAAAATGCATCTGCACAGAATAGAGTGTACAGAAAATAGGAGCATTTTGTGCAACTTTAGAACTTTTTCTTTGCAAAGCATTTACAATTCTCAGTCAACAGTTCGGGGGGAGAGATACGCTCCCTGATGTAAGTTCTTCGGGAAAATAGAGATTAACAGTATAAGAAGGGTTATAAAAAAAGCATTCCAAACGTAAGCTCAATCTAAACTGCCAATGACATCTATATCTATATCTATAAAAGAGGACTCGAAAACCGCTGAATAGATTTTCCTGAAAATTTCCATGTATACTACAACATCGCCTGAAAGTAACATAGGCTATACAAATTTTTGAAATTCCACTTGGAACTGGAGATATAGCATCGGAATCGGAGGTACTTCCCAAAAATTTAGATTTTATATGCACATATCTATTGATCGATTACAGATACAGTCTCCAAATTTAGAATGCGTATCGGAATTTGGAACAAAAATAAATTTTGGTTGGATCTTGGAAATTGGTTCAGATTTAGATAGAGCTCCCATATATTTTTTGACCGATTTGCAAAATTATATTGAAATCGGTAAAAATTTGGATATAGCTCCCATATATATTTTCGACCGTTTTCGTCTATTTGATGCCTCAAACACGATGTTTATGTTTGATTCCAATGAAATTTGGAATGTGTAACCGGTTTGGATCCGAAAATGAATTTATCAAATTATATTGAAATCGGTTCAGAGATAGATATAGGTCCCATATATATTTTCGGCTGATCTCATATATTTGATGCACCAACACCATACATATGTCCGATTCCAATGAATTCGGACAGAGAGAAAAAATTTGATACAAAAAAAAAAAAATCGAAATTTTATTGAAATCGGTTGAGGTTTGGGTGTAGCTCCCATACATATATTTCGCCCGATTTCATGTATGTTATGTACCAAACACGAAATGTATGTCCGATTCCAACGAAATTCAATATGTGTGGCAGAATTTGGTTACAATAATAAATTTGACAAATTAATTAGAAATCTGTTAAGATTTGAATATAGCTCCCATATATATACTCTCGGCCATTTTCACACATTTGATGCCCCAAACACTGTATATACCTCCAATTTCAATGAAATATGGATGGTTTGATGGAATTTGGTGTAAAAGTAATTTTTTTCAAATTGTATTGAAATCGGTTAAGTAGCGATATGATTTTATTAAGAAGCATTGACCCACAAAGCCTTTGCAATTGTATAAGGCTAACTATGAAAAACGATACAATTTTATTGAAGAACGGACTATTACGGGGAAGTATGTTGCTTCCTCGAATTCTGTAATTGCATCAGAAATGCCACTCAACTTCAATAGATTGCAGTTTCCAGCATGCTTGGCATTTTTAATCAATCCCAAGGACAACCCCTTCGTGTAAGCGGACTAAATTTGGCATGTTCCCTCATGGTCAGCTATTCCTGGCATATTCACTCGTTGGTAGACCGAGGTATTCATTTGTGCATGCATTAATGTATTACAATAATTACTTTTTTTTATATTTTTGAATTTGTCTTTTTTTAACCAACAAAGGGGATAGCGAAGCGCACCGGGCTCAGCTAGTTATTATATATACGAGGCCGCAGTAGAGCACACCACAGGCGGAATTGCAAGCTTATGTGTATGTCCGCTAGGCCCTTATTTGGACGAAATTAGTTTCATATCTTCCGAAGCAAAGAAACTCTTCATCGAGTCAGCTATTATATTTGGTTTTTATAAAAAGACTGGGCGAACTTACCTAGTGCCGACAATTTCTCCTGGTGTTACATATTAAACAGTAAACACATCGAATCGTCTGGCTCATGTTAAAGGATGTAAAACCATGATGTTATGCACAAAAAAATGTTATATGTTATAATATTTTCAACAAACATAATACATGTGTAGATAAATATTTTGTTAGTTAATATACCAAACAAAGGAGATCTGCTCAAAACACCAAAATCTTCGGGGTCAAATGTGAACATTTCTCTTACGTCTCTAGCGGACAACTACAGCCACATAAAAGTGAAACATTGGCATAAACAACACCATTGTAGACCCGCCGTCATCATCACCACCACCAAACCAACCATCTTCATTATTAGCTCATGTCCGGGGCAAGACAGTGGCCACTGTTAGCCAAAAATAAAACCCCAAAAACTTTTTTCTCTTGTTGTTGTTGCTATTGAATTTATCTACCGTGAATGTGATAATGTTTTTACTATGATGTCGTCGCCTCATCGCGTCATCATCATCGGACATCATCTGTGGGCCAGAAAACATTATTGGTGGCATCACTATCATCATCGTCGTCATCATCACCGGCTGAGTTAAAGGATGACCCATGTGGTTAACTAATTGACAGTATCGTGACTAAAATCAATTTGTTGTACTATTATTGATGTTGTTTGTTGTGATTTTGTGATGTCTGCTGTTGTGTGGTGACTGATAGTGAATTATTGCCGTTGAGGTGGCTATAAAGTTTGGCGATGATATCTAGGTAATGTGGATACTAATCAGTACTTACATAAATAAATATGTTTATTAGATAGAAGAAAATTTCAAAATAGCCAATATTGTATGTTTTGTGGTTGCAAATGTGTAATCAAAATATAGCGAAATTATAAAACAAAACAAATGCGGTTATGAATCTATAGAAGTTCGAAAGCTAGAAAAACACGCTATCATGTTTCCGGAAGTGCCTTAATATGGGAGTTTTCGCTAACCATGGACCAACATTTTGCCTGACATCTGGAAATTTGGGAATATTTAACTAAGGTGGTTGAGAACAATCTTAACATATTATAAAAACCAGTAAAGAAAGTCCTAAAGTCGGGCGGGGCCGATTTTATACACGCTATGATTATAATTATAATTTAAAATTCAAAGGACTAAATATGCCGAAGCATTTGTATCTTTTAAATTCGGACTTGTATTGCCCATTTGGTGCGAAATTAATTTGATATCAAATAAAGCAACTAAAATCGCAAAGACAATAAATGTCCTGTAACTTTTACAAAAAATAAACAAATCGGAATTATTTTTCCAGTTTTAAATGAGGGGTTTAATTCACTTTTAAGAAACTAAAAATAAAAATACAAAAATAATTTGGAACGAAAAATAATATGTGGAAAACTAAAATGACTCAATTTTTGGTTGGTCAAAACTAAAGCAACTTTTGATTTTTTATTTTAAAATAAATAAATTTTGGCTAGTTGTCGATAGCATAACCATTATTTTTGATAGCAGCTGCACACCTACGAGGCATTGAATCTATAACAAGCTCAATTTGATCCTTGGGTATGTTTTCCCAGGCACCCCGAATTCTTTAGAAAATGTTGTGCTTATTTATTTCCGAATCTCGCTTGATCTTCCTATCTACGATACACCAAAGGTTTTCTATGAGGTTTAGGTCAGGTGATTGTTCCGGCCATGACAAAAAATCAATTTTTGACTCCCGCAACCAATATTTGACAAGTTTTGATGCAAGTTTGGGATCATTGTCATGTTGAAACACCCAAATGAGCCGAATATTTTACTCAGTGTAAGGTAACAACGTGATGTCCAATAATCTTTGTAAACAAACCGATCCATAATTTCCTTTATTTCATGAATAGGCCCAAGTCCATAGAAATAGAAACAGCGCCACGCCATTTTTGGCCCTCCCTCATGCTTCACTGTACCTTTGCAACACTGCGGCTTGAGTCCTTCATTTTTTGGTCTTCTCACCGTAAAATTTTTCACGTCTGAGCCTTTAATATTAAACGTATTTTCCATTGAGCTTGATTCAATTTAATATTATCGTTTCCGAAAGCCTTTTTGATTTTTTTAGATATAAATGTTTTTTTTGATGTCTTACGGGCATGCAGGCCAGCTGCCACTACTCGTCTACGCACTGATCTCGAGCTTATATCCAATGATTGCTCTCTCACCAATCCAGTTGATCTCTTAAATGGTTGTTTTTTATTTCTCTCACAATTTGTGGATCGGTACGGGCTGAAGTTTTTCACGGCCTTCATCCGTTATAGACTGTTGCCACTGATCCAGTTTCAAAAAACCGACTTAGTATACAGAAATAATTATGAAATCACATAAATATTTATGAAATATTTCTCGGAAATCATTTTCTGTGATATGTTGTTTTGATAGTCACTGATAATTTGCTGTTTTATTCAGGTACTGTATTTGCTTCTAGCCATTTTTAAATTTTTTTGCGCAGTGCTTAAAGAACGAAAAGAAAAACACATGCTGTTGTAAAAAACTTCTCAAAAAGGATTTATGACACGCGAAATTTTCGAAGGAAGCAAAAAGCGATAAATATCACAGTAAAAACAACTGAAATTGCAGCGGTTATATGAATGTACCACAGAGTTGCTTTTGTTTTGTCCAAGCCAAAATCGGGTTAATTGACTTTACCATACATTATTTTTTATATAAAAATGAATTTTGGTTTTTTGTTTTAGGTTTTTAAAAAGTGAATAAAGTACCTAATTTAAGACAAGAAAAACTTTCTCATTTTCTTATTTTTTAAAAGAGTTACGGGGCATTCATTGTCCTTGTAATTCCAGTTGCTTTAGTTTTGGCCACCAGTGTATATCCAAATCTGAACCGATCTCGATAAAATTTGGCAAAGATATTTCTGAGCTGTAGTTGATATATTTCCCTGAATATCGTTGTTACGGAGTGCATATTATGACTGTGGGTAACAAATACAACAAATCGGATGAACAATATATATGGGAGCTATAGCTATATCTGAACCGATCTTCACCAAATTTGGCATACTAATTTTTAGTCTCAATTCGGTCGTATATGCCGAATTCCATCCCATTTGGACAAATATTAGACGTTTGGTGCACAATAAAAGTTAAATCGGACGAAGTTATATATGGGAGCTATATCCAAATCGGAACCGATCTCGATAAAATTTAGCAAGTGTATTTCTGAGCTGCATTTGATATATTTCCCAAAATAATGTTGTTAAAGAGTGCATATTACGGCTGCGGAGGACTAAAATAACAAATCGGATGAACAATATATATGGGAGCTATAGCTATATCTGAACCGATTTCGATCAAATTTGGCATACTTATTTTCAGGCCTAATTTGGTCGTATGTGCAAAATTTCATACTATGCGGGCTGATATTACACGTTTGGTGCACAGCAAAATGCAAATCGGACGAAGACATATATGGGAGCTCTATCTAAATATTTACCGAATATCTCCAATTTCAATAGGGTTCGTCCTTCGAACAAACCAATGATTTGTGCAAATTCATCTTAATCGGATAATAAATGTGGCATGCATTTTGTTCACAATAATACATGGACAGACGGACGGACAGACAGACTGGCATAAATCAATTCAGAAAGTGTTTCTATGGAGATCCTCAAAAGTAACTATGGATCTATCTCGCTTCCTTCTTCCTTCAACAAATGCACAAAGACATAATACCCTTACGACTATGTGGTGTAGGGTATAAAAATGAAATTTGAAATTTGGGCTGATATTACATATATGAAGATATAAGTTATCTGGTACCAAATAAGATTCTTGTGGATTGCATATTAAGCATGTGAGGGATTTAAAACCGTAAATCGGGTGAAACATATATATTGGAGCTATATCAATGTCCGGACCGATTTTCTCCAAATTTAACTTACTTGCTTCTGGACTTAATTCAATATGATTTGCCCTTTGTCCAAACAAATATTATTTGCAAAATTTCATCTTAATCGAATAATAAATGCAAACTGAATTTTGTTCACAAGAAGACATGGACGGAATGACATGCATAAATCGACTCAGAAAGTGATTATATGAAGATCCTCGAAGTAACTATGTGTCTATATTGATTCCTTCTCCATGTTACAAACATATGCACCAAGGCATAATGCCCCTACCACTA
The DNA here is from genome assembly GCF_030504385.1 of Musca domestica. Lineage (NCBI taxonomy): Eukaryota > Metazoa > Arthropoda > Insecta > Diptera > Muscidae > Musca > Musca domestica. Next base: position 8,190,326 of record NW_026712326.1, read on the forward strand.
TGTGGTGTATGTAGGCATCGCTATGCCCAGAGGTATGAGCAATTAGGTGAATTCCCCACCAAACGAAAGTTATAATTCAATTTTAGATTGCCAGTTATTTCTATAGAATCAAATTTGGATTAATACCACTCAAATGTAGACCATTTGAGAACATAATCTATGCTTATTTGTTAAAAAAATGTGCTGACGTTTGACATTTGCATCGACACTAATCCTTTTGTCGACTTATGTGTAGTATTTTTTTGAAAGCAAAACAAAAAATATTTGTGGTTAGTTCTGGTTCTGAAAATATTGTGGGTTGTACCAAAAAGAGTAAACTAAGCTCAAATTTTGGAATATGAGGGCGATTATTAAAATTAGGTCTTTCAGGTTGAGGTGGGTAAAAGAGTTAGCCTATATAAGGTATTTGTGTATTTGTTTCTAACAGAAGGAAACGGAATCACATGCCGCCCCCTTTCGTATACAGGTCACACTTATCGACTGATTGAGCTGAAATTTTCCACTAATAGTTTGTTTCGCCAAAGAAACCAAAACTCTATTAAAATTGGTGAAAATCGGTCCAAATTTAGACCTTAGGTTTCCTTGGTCCAACTCCATTTCACAACATTTGGAGTCGATTTAGCAATGTAAAGGGTGTTTTTAAGCTAGATATAAATTTAAATTGTAAAAAGTAACACAAAAAATTAAATTTTGATGAAACTTTTTTATTTATTTCAGTATACTCTGACAAATCATCATGAATAGACTCACGCTTGAACAACTCTCCGAAATTATCCAAATTTACTTTGAAAATCAGGCTCTGAGCAATTGGCAAATGACCCGTTGTTTTATCGCAAAATTGTGTTCAGCGATGAGGCAGATTTTTGGCTTAACGGGTTTGTTAATAAGCTAAATTTGCCGCATATGAAGTGAGACCAATCCACAAGAGACCCTACGGACTCCATTACATCCAGAAAAATGCACCGTATGGTGCGGTTTTCACGCTGGTTGCATCATTGGACCTTATTTTTTTCAAAAATGAGGCCGGAGCCCGTTACCGCACCATGATCAATGATTTTTTGTTTAAAAATATGGATGACATTGATCCTGAGGAGATGTGGTTTTAACAGGACGGCGCGACGTGCCATACGGCGAACGCAACCATCGACTTATTGAAATCAAAATTTGGCGATAAGTTGATTTCGAGAAGTGGACCTGTCAATTGGCCTCCAAGGTCGTGCGATTTGACACCTCTCGATTATTTCCCTTGGGGGTTACGTTAAGTCACTGGTTTATGTTGATAAACCAGCAACAATTGACGCCTTGTAGGCCAGCATTGTTCGTGTTATTCGTGACATACGGCCAGCAGTGCTCGAAAAAGTGTTCAAAAATTGGACGTCCAGAATGCACTTCGCCAAGAACAGCCGCGGTGCCCATATGCCCGAAATCATTTTCAAATGTTAATGTCAAGTATTGATCTTTTGAATAAAAACAAGTAAAAAAGCTGTGAGTTCGGCCGGGCCGAACTTTTAATACCCTCCACCATTTGGTACAAATTTTGCAATTTCCAAAAAATAAAATCCGTTAAAAATTCTGTTAAAATCTTAAGAATACCGAATGCTTATACGACGACGTGGGCCTGCATAGGCAGCTTTTGCATTAATTATTACACTATTTAAATGCGAAACTTGAAGAAAAATCTGTTTATAATGTAGCTAAAATCATTAAAATACCGAATATGGGGGGTACCGTTATTTGGGGGCTATAAGAAGACGTGGACCTGCAGACAATTTTCTGGCATGGGCTGAAGTATCCATTACGAACTTCACATGCGAAATTTGAAACAATCCCGGTTAATAATGTGGCTAAAATCATCAAAATACCGAATATCGGGGGGGGTACGGTATATGGGGGCTATATGAAGACGTGGACCTATATGGCCCATTTTCCGTTTTATGCTGCAGTATCTATTACGAACTTCAAATACCAAATTTGGAACGATTTCGCTAAATAATGTCGCTAAAATCATCAAAATACCGAATATCGGGGGGTAAAGTTATATGGGGGTTATATGAAGACGTGGATCCACATGGTTCATTTTTTGACTTAGGATGTAGTATCCATTACGAACTTCAAATACCAAATTTGAAACGTTTCCGGTAAACAATGTCGCTAAAATCAACAAAATACTGAATATCGGGAGGTACAGTTATATGAGGGCTATATGATAACTTGGACCTACATGGCCCATTTACGAACTTAACCTGTCTACTGGCAAAATATACATGTGTGCAAAAATTTTAGCCTTCTATCTCAATTTGTTCGAAAGATAGCGTGATTACAACAGACAGAGAGACAGACAGACAGACACACAGACAGACAGACGGACATGGCTAAATCGTCTTAGAATTTTACGCTGATCATGAATATATACACTTTGTTGGGTCTAACATGAGTATTTCGAGGAGTTACAAACGGAATGACAAAATTAATATACTCTCCACAGTATGGTGGAGGGTATAAAAATTTGATTAAAGTTTAATTTTTGTGTTATTTTTTACAATTTCAAGTTCTATCGGGATTAAAAAAGCACCCTATATGTCCTTCCGTCCGTCTGTCTGGCTGGTGCACACGATAACTCTCGAAGGGAGTATCTAATTTCATCCAAACTTGGTACATCGTAATATTATATTCTAACATAATTCCAGTTCGAGATGGGCGATATCGGTCCACTCCTTTTGGTACCTCCCCCACAAAAGATGGAAAAAAATATTTTATTGCACAGAAAGAAAAAGGATAATCCGGTTTTGCTTCAACTGTCATTGCGAATCTTTACAACTTGATATATCTAAATATTTCTCTCAACCTGAAACCTAAAATGAATATTTATTATTTCGGATCATGTAATTTTGCCCATGCCAATATTATAGTCTGTATATTATAGTATGAAAATGAAATATTTCGGTCGAATATAGCTGGTAACTCACGCACATTTTAACATTTTCTAAAAGTTATAACATATCTCATATGTGTATACAGGGTTGCCCATATTCGACGGACCCATGACTCTTTGGGCCCATTCCAATCGACGAGGCTTGTCCGCAGGCAACATTCTTTGCGTCAATTGAATTTTGTACGGGAACAAATGCAAATCAATGCGAATAATCCGTTGTAAAGTGGACCGAGCCCCCGTTTATTGGTTCATGGTAAAAATCTGCTTGGACTGACGCTTCAAACGCGGTATGTCATTAAGCGATGTGACATCTCTGTCAAAAGTTATGACGTTGCCAGATGGGTCCGTCGAATATTGACAACCCTGTATGATGTAGTACAAACCTGGAAGTTCTTTAAAGTCCATACAGACCAATAATTTGCTTTAATTATCTAAATTACCAGTTTCTAGGAATTATATTTTTGCAGAAACATATGTAAAAAATCCCTAATCTCATCACTGGTAAATTTGCGATAAAAATTTTCTATTATTAACATATATGACAAACATGATCTGAGCGAATGCGTTTTAAATTTATTTCCCCGCTCAATAAATAACAATTTGATTTCCTAGTAAGATCTTAGATGTCTGATATTGTGGGGCTAAGGTTGTATAAAAGAGATTGGAAAATTACCTGTCTGATACTTTTGGTTGCGAATTCCTGTAATCTCCCTTACGCCTACAACATGCGTTAAAGTTTGCATATACTTGCTAACTTACTCTTTTTTAAGCCATTTTTCGTGGTCGCTTGAGTCTGCGTCTTCTTTGACAGGATGATTAATTTACTTGTTGAATAATTTGGAATAACTTCTTTAGATTCCATAATATTCACATTTATATTCTGCGGCAAAACATCCATTTCCTTGTTGATTTCTGCAGTTGCCTCAACAGCCCAATCTTCTTTTCCTACAAGAGATAAATTTTGCTATTCAGTATTTGTCTTTATATTTTTATGCGATTATGCCCATTTGCACATGTAGTTTTCGTTGTAAATTGACAAGTTTTGTGAAAAGCCATTTTGTGAAAAGCCAATTTTGCGATCAAAGCTTTATTTTCCTTGTTGGCCCTTTAAAAATCCTTTTATAGCTGCTGAATCAAGCATTTAGTTTCGCTGCTTCAATATTAGGATCACCAAGGCTACTATCATGATCTCCATTTTCCGAAATCGATGAGATTTTACAAGTCTATATTGTTGGTAACGATAGCTCCGAGCTCATCCTTAGATTTAAACAAATTCATTGAAACATCAACTCAACTGGCAGTTGCATCTCCCTTTTCCACCGCATCATTCTTTACAGTCGGATATCTTCTTTACATATAATTCCCACATGACATTTTTTCAGAAACAAAAATTTCAATGAAATTTTTTATATTTACAATTTTTTGATAGAAAAAACACAACCGATTCAATATAAAACAGCCTGAATTTTCTACCAAAGAAAAAACGTCAGCATGGTTTCTTTGGTTCGGTAATTTTATCATTAAGAGATGTGTTGGAAAAGCAAAGAAAAACAAGTAAAAAAGCAGTAAGTTCGGCCGGGCCGAAATTTGAATACCCTCCACCATTTGGAACGAATTAGAAAATTTTCAAAAAATAAAATCCATTAAAAATTCTGTTAAAATCTTTAAAATATCTAATATCGGAAGGTGCCGATATATGGGGGGATATACGATCTTGTGGACCTATATAGGCAAATACCTTTCAGGGGTTAAAGTGCTCACAAAGAACTCCTTGTGTGGATTTTCGGACAATACCATAGGAAAATATGGCTAAAATCATCAAAATACCGAATATTAGGGGTACCGTTATATGGGGGCTATATGATATCGTGGAAGTATATAGATAATTCTCTTCCAAGGGATAAAGTACCCACAAGGAACTTCTTGTGTGAATTTTCAGATCATTCCATTAGAAAATGTGGCTAAAATCATCAAAATACCGAATATCGGGGGTACCGTTATATGGGGGCTATACGATAACGTGGACGGATATAGCTCATCTTCGAACTTGATCTGCCTGCAGACAAAAAATGGATCTGTGCAAAATTTTAGCTTCCTATCTTAATTCGTTTAGACTGTAGCGTGATTACAACAGACGGACGGACATGGCTAAATCGTCTTATAATTTTACGCTGATCAAAAATATATATACTTTGTTGGGTCTAAAATGATTATTTCGATGAGTTACAAACGGAATGACGAACTTAATATACCCTCCATACTATGTATAGTAAAGGGTATAAAGACGTATAGCATCCTAAATTGTGTACGGCTTACTTTTCTTATTTTTGGGTATATTTTACACTGTGAAATAAAAAACTCCTTTTGGAGATGCTAGACCTTGGGGAGTTTATTAATAACTTCAAAGGCCTGACCTTGATTTCCATCATGAAATTTCCTTATGTACCTGATGGCAGTGTATAAATTAGTCTGCTTTCGATTTAAACCTATCGGCTGTGCTTTTTATACCCTCCACCAAAAAAGGTATGGAGGGTATATTAACTTTGTCATTCCGTTTGTAACTCATCGAAATAATTATTTTAGACCCAACAAAGTATATATATTCTTGATCAGCGTAAAATTCTAAGACGATTTAGCCCTGTCCGTCCGTCTGTCCGTCTGTCCGTCTGTTGTAATCACGCTACAGTCTAAACGAATTAAGATAGGAAGCTAAAATTTTGCACAGATCTCTCTTTTGTCTGAAGGCAGGTCAAGTTCGAAGATGGGCTATATCGGCCCACGATATCGTATAGCCCCCATATAACGGTACCCCCCGATATTCGGTATTTTGATGATTTTACCCATATTTTTCAACGGAATTGTCTGAAAATCCACGCAAGGAGTTCCTTGTGGGTACTTTATTCCTCGGCAGAGAATTATTTATATAGATCCACAATATCGTATAGCCCCCATATAACGGTACCCCCCGATGTTCGGTATTTTGATGATTTTACCCACATTTTTGAACGGAATTGTCTGAAAATCCACACAAGGAGTTCCTTGTGGGTACTTTATACCTCGGCAGAGAATTATCTATATAGATCCACAATATCGTATAGCCCCCATATAACGGTACCCCCGATATTCGGTATTTTGATGATTTTACCCACATTTTTCAACGGAATTGTCTGAAAATCCACAAAAGGAGTCCCTTTTGGGCATTTTACCTCCTCAAAATGAAGTGTCCATATAGGTCCACGATATCGTATATCCCCCATATAACTGTAACCTCCGATATTCGGTATTTTGATGATGTTAGCCACGCTTTTCAATGGAATTGTCTTAAAATCAACACAAGTAGTTCCTTGTGAGTACTTCACCCCCGGAGAGAGAATTGTCTATACAGGTCCACGATATCGTATATCCCCCATATAACGGTTCCTCCCGATATTCGGTATTTTATGATTTGACCCACATTTTTCATCGGAATTGTCTGAAAATCCACACAAGGAGTTCCTTGTGGGTACTTTATATCTCGGCAGAGAATTATCTATATAGATCCACGATATTGTATAGCCCTCATATAACGGTACCCCCGATATTCGGTATTTTGATGTTTTTAGCCATATTTTTCAACGGAATGGTCACAAGGGGTTCTTTGTACGCAAGGGGTTCTTTGTGAGCACTTTACCCACCGACAGAGAATTCTCTATATAGGTTAACGATAACGTATAGCTCCCATATAACGGTACTCCGCGATATTCGGTATTTTGATGATTTTTGAAACATTTTCCAATCGTTTTGTCTGAAAATCCACACACGAAGTTCCTTGTGAGTACTGTACACGCAGACATAGATTTGTCTTTATAGGTCCACAATATCGTAAATCCCCCCATATATCGGCACCTTCCTATATTAGATATTTTTAAGATTTTAAAAGAATTTTTATTGGATTTTATTTTTTTGAAAATTTTCTAATTCGTTCCAAATGGTGGAGGGTATTCAAAGTTCAGCCCGGCCGAACTTACTGCTTTTTTACTTGTTTAATCAAATATTCTAAAATATTGTATTGTTGTATTGTTGTTGTTGTATTGTTTTTTTCTGTTGTTGTCAAACTTTTATTTGTGCTCATGGAAAAATTTCGATGTGTAAGCGTGAGCACAATAAAAAATATCCGATTGCAAAGATTGATGCGGTGTAAAAAGGAGTTGCAGCCACCACTTTAGCTGATGTTTCAATAAAATTGGTAACATCTTACGATAAGGAGCTTCCGACACCAATGATATAAAGCTGAATCTCGGATAAAGGTTCGATTGGCAGCTATAAGAGTGTGATATATGATCGGACTTCGGAAAAGGAAGATAATAATTTTGAACAAACGAAACTAAATGGTCTTATTCTGCAACTAAACCTGGCATTTTCGTGAAATGGTGTTTCACCGAACCATAGCCGATTAAGATTGAAAATTAGATGTGCAAATATGGATTATTCAGCAAGGTCCTCATATGATTCCATTGCAAAAAAAAAAAAAAAATATATATATATATATACATATATCGATATAAACTGCTGAGGCTTTGCAAGAGCTGCAGGATGTGTGAGCTGCTTTAGCAAAATGTGTGAGCTCTTAAATGAGGCAATATTATATGAATATTATGGAATCTACTCCTCAAAAAAAAAAATTAAATAAAAAAAATCATCCTGTCAACGAGGACAAAGAAGCAACCTGTCTCGAACAATGGACTCGCGAAGTTGGTGGCCGATATATCCTCCTTCTTTAAATAAGCAGGCATTTAGCAAGCCAATGTAAGATTTTTCCTTTGTTGATGTAGGCGTAAAGAAAATTGCAATAATCGTCAACCAAAAGTATCAGTCAGGTAAGTTTTCAGTCTCACTCAAGCTACCTTCTGTTTTATCCCTCAAAGTCTTAAACTATGACTTTGTTAATGCAAACCTCTAGCGAATTTTCAGGAGATGAGATTAAAACCTTATCCTTATTCCCATCGGAGATTGTATCTGACCAAAATTAAACTGCTTGTAAATGTTTAAATTTCCACTTGGAACTGGAGATAAAGCATCAGAATCAAAGGTACCTTCCAAAAATTTAGATTTAATATACACATATCTATTGATCCACTGTATGTGTAAAGTCTCCAAATTTGGAATGCATAACGGAATTTGGAACAAAAATAAATTTGCGAAATTATATTGAATTCGGTTCAGATTTGGATATAGCTCCCATATATATTTTCGACCGATTTCGTTTATTTGATGCACCTAACACGGTATGTACTTTCGATTCCAATGAAATTTGGAATGTGTGACGAGATTTGATCAGAAAATATATTTGTGAAATTATATTGAAATCGGTTCAGATTTGAATATAGCTCCCATATAGTATATTTTCGGCCGATTTTACATATTTGATGCACCCAACGTGACATGTATGTCCGATTCCAATGAAATTAAAAATGTGTGGCGGAATTTGGTTCCAATAATAAATTTGACAAATTAATTAGAAATTGGTTAATATTAAAATATAGCTGCCATATAATCTCGGCCAATTTCACTTATTTGATGAAAACACGGTATGTACCTCAAATTTCAATGAAAAACGGAAATTGGCGTGGAAGTAAATTGTGTCAAATTATACTGAAATCGGTTCAGATTAGAATATGATGGTATTAAGAAGCATTGACCCACAACGCGTTTGCAATGGTATTAGGCTAACAGTAAAAAAAAACAAGTAAGCAAAGGCTACAGTCGAGCGGGGCCGACCGTTGAATACCCTACAACACTATAATAAATGATACAGTTTATATAGGCGAGATACTCGAAAGAATTCCACAAGATATTGTGACAAATAATAAAAGAAAACCATCAGCTTTCGTTCTCTAATTTTCGAATTATAGCAACTTAAACTAATTTGCTCATTTCCAATTTGGCGTTTGCAATGTCCGGTAACCCCCATTCAAATGTGCGTGAGGATCGGTTGATAATTACGACCTGCTGACAATTTTGCAGTTTTTTCAACCCCTAAATATATGGCGATCATCTCCAAAAAGAGTAGGCTTCTATTCTGACCCTCATCTTATCCCCATGCAAAATTTCGTAAGGATCGGGCCATAAATGCGATCTGTATATCCTGATATCCTAACTACTTAGTTTTGTTAGCTGTAGAAATATTACCAAATGTTTAATTCAAAATGAAAATATGCCAAAAATATGACAAAATTGAAAAAATATGAGAAAATTTTAAAAAATCAATATTTTCATCTTCATAGAGATATTTTTATGCGATTTTTTTAGAGGTTTTTTCTTTCCTGCCAAGAGGCCATTCTGAATTAATGAGAACTGTCGAAATCAGTTCAGCCGTTCTCGACATATAAGAGATCTTTCAAGCATATCTTCTTTGATAGACATATATATCGCACATATTTCGCTATATATCCGATTTGTTGGATGTTAACATCAATGTAAAGGTCAGAAGTAACCTTGTCATGGCTTTGTGATTTCGCCGGTATTTAAAATATTCGCGGTTTAATGAAAAATTTTGAATTTTTTCAACACAAAAGATATGGTCTATTTTAACCGCTAAATATTATCCGATGACCACCCAAATTGGTAGGCTTCTTCCCCGCCCTAAACTCTAGCTACATGCGAAATTCCGCGTCGGTTGGTCTATAATTGCGACCTGTATAGCTACAGCAAAATCCGACATTTTTTCAGTATTTGGTCCATTTCAACCCCTAAATATTATGCGATCATCTCCAAAAGAAATAGGGTTCTATTCTGACCTAAGACCCACCTGCATTCTAAATTTCGTGAAGATCGGGCCATAATTGCGACCTGTAGAGTGATTACAAATTAACATGGACAGACGGACAGACGGACGGACGGACATACATAGCTAGATCGACTCAGCTCGGCGAGCTAGGAAGATCCATATATACTTTCCTATATGGGAAACCAATATTTCGAGGTGTTACATAAATTCTGGCCCAATCAAACTTATAATACCCCCAACACATAGTGTTGTAGGGTATAACTACAAAACGATTAAATTGAGGATACGATTATTACGGGGAAGTATGTTGCTACCTCGAATTTACTAATTGCAATAGAAATGCCACTCATCTTCAAAAGATTGCAGTTTCCTGCACCCTTGGCATTTGCTATGAAATTAATATATCCGAAGGGAAACCCCTCCGTGTATGCGGACTAAATGTGGCATGTTCCTGCTTTTCTCATAGTCAGCTGTGCCTGGCATGTTCACGCGATGGAAAAACGAGCGATATGTTTGTTTACGCATCAATGTATTACAATAAATGCATTTTTAAAATTCTTGAATTGGCTTTATTATTCTTTTTAATATGAAATATTCGTAAATAAGTTTTTGAATGCATATTAAATCAAAAGCTATTAGCTATTATTAGTCTAAATGGAAAAATTAAATAATTTAAGATTTTCAATAGCCTGGAAATGTTTCACGGAATTGCATAATGACTTCTCGTTCCAACAAATTCATTCAGTGTTACTGACTTGCGTGAATGACCAGGAAGCTTGGCAAACACTTATGCATATATAGTAGATCTCTCCCAACAAAGAACTATGAACCTTATTTGAATGCGTATCATGGTTTAAAGTAATCACAATTTGGGGGAAAAAATCCGATTTTCAGAAAATACATATGGATTTTCAACGAATTTTACGGAACTTTATATACCTGTAGTACCAAATAACATTAACAATATTAATTGGAGCAGTAGATATAACGGACCGAGTTTCACCAAATGGAAAAATTCGGTTGAATATGAAAAAATTAATCCAATTCGGGCTGATATTACATTACGGCGGACAATAACCATAAAATCGGATGAAGGTGTATATCGAAGGTGTATAAAAATCTGATCCGATCTCGATAAAATTTGGCTGAATTATTTTCGAACTGTATCTGTTGTACGGTATCAAATATTATTGTTGTTGAATGTATGTTACGTACGTGAGAGACGTTAGCATCAAATCGGCTGAAACATATAATTGGAGGTGTAGCTATATCTAGACCGATTTTCATCAAATTCAAAGTACATGCTTCTAGGCGGAATTCGGTCAGAAGTACCAATTGGTGCACAATAAGCCTGAAATCGGATAAATGTGGGCTATATCAAAATCTGAACCGATCTTGACAACATTTTAGGCACTTATTTATGAGCTGTATCTGATACCTGGTACCAAAGATTATCATTGTGGAGAGCATATTACCCATCTGAGGGACTTAAATCCCCAAATCGGGGGGTTTATGTACTTGTTTCTAGACTGAATTCGGTTGGATGTGCAAAACCTTAGGTAATTTGAACTGATATAGGTCATTTAGTGCACAATTAACCCTAAATAGGTTGAAGATATATATGGGAGCTATATCCAAATTTGAACCGATTCTCATCAATTTTAATAGGGTTCGTCCTTGAGGCAAAAAATATTGTTTGCAAAATTTCATCTCAATCGGATAATAAATGCATTTTGTTTACAAGAATACATGGACGGGCGGACTGATGTGCATAAATTGACTCGGAAGGTGATTCTGTGAAGATTCTCAAAAAAAAAAACTATGGGTCTATCTCGCTTCCTTTTCGCATATCAAATTATCATCATCTATGGGTTTGCTAACATCGTCTCCAAAGTTCCCCACTATTAATAAAACTATTAATTTCAACAACCACTGTATCTTTCGTATCACCAGTATTGATTCTTCTAATTGACCAAAGGTATCCTAGTGAAACAGCTGCGGACTCCGTGTAGAGGAGTATCCTAAAAGCACAACATCTTCTAAAAAAATTCTCCTTGAAAATGTTTTAAAATTAAAAAAAAAACAAGCTAACAAGCTAAAAAGAATCTGTCGGTTTTACCGGCAGATCTATACATACCTACAATCACCCACAGACTTATTTTATGACTATTCAGGCTGTTGATCCTTTATCACGGAGGTTCCAAAGTTGTGAGTAAATGTTGTCCATTTTGTATCTGACATAACTCATACATAAATATGTCCGATTAATTATTTTCGAGCTGTATCTGTTGTACGGTATCAAATATTATTGTTGTGGAATGTATGTTACGCACGTGAGGGACGTTAGCATCAAATCGGCTGAAACATATAATGAGAGCTGTAGCTATGTCTACAACGATTTTCATCAAATTCAAAGTACATGCTTCTAGGCGGAATTCGGTCGGAAGTGCCAGTTGGTGCACAATATGCCTGAAATCGCATAAAGAGCTATATCCAAATCTGAACCGATCTTGACAAAATTTTAGGCACTTTTTTTCTGAGCTGTATCTGATATCTGGTACCAAAGATTATCATTGTGGAGAGCATATTACCCATCTGAGGGACTTAAATCCCCAAATCGGGGGAAACTTATGTATGGGATTTACAACTATATCTCAACCGATTTTCTCAAATTGTATGTACTTGTTTCTAGACTGAATTCGGTTCGGAACTAAAATGTTATGATGATATGTGCACAAAAACTATGGGTCTATCTCGCTCTCTTTTCCATGTTACAAACAAATGCACAAATACATAATACCCTTACCACTATGTGGTGTAGGGTATAAACAGGAAACTGAAAATGTTTTATTTTCAGGTATTTTAAAGGGTAATTTTTTAAGAGCTATAGTAATGTTTAAAATTAAGATTCAGAAAAATGCATGAAATCTTTATTTGAATTGATAGTACGGTACACATGTTTTAATGTTTGAAGATTATTTCATGCAAATGTTGACCGCGACTGTGTCTCAAATGGTCCATCGGCTTAATCCAATGTCGATATACTCATTCGAACATTTCGGCCGGTATCTCGGTATCTGCTCCCTTCTATCAATTATTAGACATTTGGACTGGTCTCTACAGTATCATACATTTGACTTCAAAATTGTTTAACAGTGGTGCTGAATACAGTAGACTATGTGAGAATGAAGAAGAGATAAAGACGATTGAACACCTACTATGCAGATTTGGTAAATTGGAGATAGGACTTTTACGTTCTTTTCAGACGCATATCACATCATCATCATCATCATCTATGAGTTTGCTAACATCATCTCCAAAGTTCCCCACTACTAATAAAACTATTAATTTCAACAACCACTGTATCTTTCGTATCACCAGTATTGATTATTCTAATTGACCAAAGGTCTCCGAGTGAAACAGTCGCGGGCTTCGTGTAGCTGCGTACATAAAAAAGTTCACCTAGAAAATGTTTTAAAATTAACAGACTTATTTGATGACTATTCAATGTGTTGATCCTTTATCAGGAATGTTCCAAAGTTGTGGGTAAATGTTGTTGTTGTTTGTATCTGACCTAATTCTTACATAAATATGTCAAATTGACACTATATCGACTACTTTTTTCGCCTTCAAATGAAATAAGTAATATTTTTTGAAAAATGTAGAAATATGCGTGATGTACCAAATATAGTGGACCGAAGCAACTAATACTAAAAAAATATTGGGATGAGAAAATGTCAAAGAAAATATAAATTTAATGTCCAAGTGTATGATATCAAGATTTAAACCTTTTGTGGGGGAGGTACCAAAAGGGGTTTTGATATCTATCACCTTTACACCAAATCTTGGGTTAGTAGAAATATTGGGACGTGTGGAAGTTGAAGGGAATCAGATGCATTTATGACATTTTGTTCAAACTTTAGACTCGTTTTGGGGTAGGTAACAGAAGGAGTCAGTCGATATATTTCATGTTCACAACATATCTTGTGCTAGTAAAAATATTAGAATTTGGAAATTTAACAAGTAAAAAAGCAGCTAATAACCTCCTTTTAATACCCTCCACTATTTCGAAGGAACTTGAAGAATGTCAAAAAAATCCAAAAACTGCCACTTAAATGAAAACCGTTATATGGGGACTATAAGAAGACGTGGACCTGCATACGAAATTTTTTGTCATAGGCAGTAGTGCTCATAAGGAACTTCAAATACGAAATTTGTTACAATTACGGTGAATAATGTCGCAAAAATCCTGAAAATACGGAGTATCGGGAGGTTCCGTCATATGGGGGCTACGCGAAGACGTGGACCTGCATACGTTTTTTTTTTTTTTGCCATAAGTTGCAGTACCCATTAAAATACGAAACTTGAAACGATTCCGCTGAATAATGTTGTTGAAACCATTAAAATACCGAATATCGGGAGGTACCGTTATAAAGGGGCTATATAAAGACTTGGACCTGAATACTAAAATTGTTTTTCTAAGCTGTAGTACCCACTACGAACTTCAAATGCTAAATTTTAAATAATTCCGGTAAATAATGTCGCTAAAATCATGAAAATACTGAACATCGGGAGGTACTGTTACATAGGGGCTATAGGAAAACTTCGACCGACATGGCCTATTTAGGAGCTTAACCTGCCTACTGGTAAACAAAGCACGTATGCAAAATTTTAGTCTTCTATCTCAATACGTTTGAAAGATAGCATGATTACAACAGACAGACGGGCAGAATTTTACGCTGATCCAGAATATATATAAATACTTTGTATTGCTATTATGAATATTTCGAGGAGTTACAAACGGAATAACAAAGTTAATAAACCCTCCATAGAATGGTGGAGGGAATAAAAAGAATCGGATGCTTATTTCACATTTTGTAAGAGATATAATTATTCAAAACTTAGACCCTTTATTTGGAAGGTACTAGAAGGAGTGGTATGACATATTCTTTTTTCACACCTGGTAATGTGTTGATAAAATATTGGCATGCACCAAGTTTGAAAAAAAAAATGGACGCGTTTTATGACCTTCATGGATATTCAAAATCTTGACCCCTTTATGGGGGTGGTTCCAGAAGAAGTAAATCGTAACTACTATATTCAAACCAGATGTTGTGATAGCAAAAATATTCGGATGTATAAAATTTGAGGAGAATCGGATGCTTATTTCGCATTTTATGATAGTTTTATTAATTATTCAAAATGTTGACCCTTTGTATCGAAGGTACATGATGGAATGGGTCGATATTGTCGACTTTCGCACCTGAAACAAATACTGGGTCTTGTTAAGTTTGTACAAACTTGAATGATCCCTTCTTGTCCTATACGGATTTTTTTTTTCTGTGAAAATATTGACCTTTTGGGGGGGGGGGGGGTGTACCAGAATCTATATTGCCCAACTCTGATTTTGATCTAAGTTTGACAAAAATTTTATGATATACCAAGTCAAATCTTACCAGCCAGCCAGATAGATAGACATCCCTAGATCGACTCCAAATGTCCTGAAACGGATTTGGTCCAAAGGGATTTAGGGTCTAGAACCGTTATTTTGATGAGGCATTTTTTGGCTGTATCAAATTTTGTATATCCTTTGTAGCCATATGGCTGGGGGTATAAAACATGAAAATGGAAAACTTCTGTTATTTTACGTTGAAAAAAATTTACTGAGCTCCGTCGCAGAATCAGCAGTTTAGTGCATAAAAATATACACTTTTATAGTTACCTCATGTTAGTCATACTGATTAGAAAAAAACATTTTCTTTGTACTTTCTGTAAACGAAATTCTTTTCAGGATTTCCCGGTTGCACTATGCCAAATATGCTTTAAAGCGTTGTGGAATACACTTAAGTTATAAAAGGGTAACTAAGATGATTATCGTTGGCTAAAAATTTTACAATGTCAGAATTTGACGCGTAATGATGCATCACCGTAAACTACAACTGGTCAACGGCGACGCATTATGCTCACCACAATGTATTCAGGCTGCCGGCATGAATTTTGCATCTTGGAAGGCCAGCAGACAGACTGGTTCACTCAGTAAGTCGGTCGATCGGTCGGTAGGCTTGTTGGTGGTGTCCCAAAAGCAATATCGTAAAATTTTATTTTATTTTTATTTTCAATTTATAGTAACCTCATGTTAAGACATCATAAAGACGCCCCAAAAAAAAATCGGAATTTAAATGTATTCTTCGTTGGTGTTGTTTTAAATATCCTTGTTGTTTTTGCTGTTGTTGTCGTTGTTCTGTTTCCAATATTCCGTAAAATTTTATAAAGAAAAAATGAAAAGAAACACAGGCATTTCAGTTTTTCGAGTTTCCGTTTAAAATGTTGTTACAGTAATTCGGCTGGTAGGCCGCAACGCTGGCTGTTCCTTGTTAAAAACTTTTGGCAGCTTTGTACGCGCGTTATGTGCAAATTGTTACGGCAATGTATGTTTTTCTGGTTCATTGTCATGGTGAAAATCAGATAAGTCACTTTTATGGCCACATCAAAAACTCCCCAAAATCAGATTCTGTTTCAGTGAAATAACAATTTTCAAAAACGCCATCGCCATACAATGGGCGAAAGCCGAGATTTTTTTTCGTGTGTTTACATTACAAAAGGGTTTTGTTTTGGGAGGTACCCTACTGTGGAGATTATAGGTGTTAGTATCGAAGAGCATATATGACATCATCTAAAGTTGGATACTATATAAACTTTACGTATAACAAATAAAAAAGATGTAAGTTCGGCCGGGCCGAAATTTTAATACTCTCCACCATTTGGAACGAATTTGGCAAAATAAAATCCATAAAAAATTCTGTTCAAATCTTAAAAATACCGAATGTAGCCGTTGTATAAGTGTCTATACGATGACGTGGGCCTGTATAGGCAACTTTTGTCATAAGCCGATACAATATTCAAATGCGAAACTTGAACAAGTTAAAAAGCAGTAAGTTCGGCCGGGCCGAACTTTGAATACCCTCCATCATTTGGAACGAATTTGGAAATTTTCAAAAAATAAAGTCCTTAAAAAATTCTGTTAAAATTTTAAAAATACCGAATATAGCCATTTTATTGGGGTCTATACGACATGGATCTACATAGGCCTTGTTTGTCATAAGCCATTACCATTTTAAAATTCGAAACTTGAAATAAACAGTGAATAATGTAGCTTAAATCATCAAAATATCATATGTAGGAAGGTACCGTTATATCGGAGCTGTGCGAAGACCTGGACCAGCATAGACAATTTTCTGTCACAGGCTATAGCATGAATAACGAACGTCAAATACGTAATTTGAAAGAATTCCGGTGAATAATGTCGCTAAAGTCATCAAAACACCGAATATCGAGAGATACCTCTCTATGGTGGCTATACGAAGACATTGACCACAGACAATCTTCTGTCATAGGCTGTGGTATCCATTACGAACTTTAAATATCAAATTTGAAACAATTCCGATGAATAATATTGTTAAAGTCATGAAAGTACCGAATATCGGAGGTACCATTATATACCAATAGTCCTGCAGACTAAATATCAGATAAAGTCCCATAAAACTTTAAAATTTGAGTAAAGTTTTATCAATCTCCCTCGGAAGCTAGAGTGATTTCCACAGACGGGAAGACGGACGGACATCGCTAAATCGACATAGAATTTTATGCTGATTTGTGAGGTCTAAAATGTATATTTCGAGGTGTTACCAACGGAATGAAAAACTTAATTTACCCTCCATACTATGGTGGAGGGTATAAAAATTATGAATGGTAGTGCAAGACATCAAATAGTCAGACTGGCCCACCTTCTGTCCTTTCTTTACTGGTTTGCCTTGAGTCCTTACGTCAAAAAATCTTCTGAGAGGCAGTTTTACAAAATGTTTAGTCTGTATGGTAGGATATCAAATTTGTCGACTTGCATTCCCCCGTAGTTTTTTGCCCTTATGTGTACCTATAAAAAATATCCTTAAATATTGGCTAATGGGAAACTCATAACTGCAGGGCTTTACTACGCACATTTTTTACAAGCAATTCACTTTGTTTCTTGTTGACTTCGCTCATTAAGTTGTTGTAACACTTTGTTGTTGTTGTTTTTCTCCCATTAAGTGGGTATTGTTTAAAATGTATTTTTTTGATAATAATAATAATCGGCATCATCAACTCCAACAGCCAATCGCCCCTAAAACAAAGTCATGTTTCAACGATGCGGGCCACGAAACGTCTTCTCAGCGAAATGCATTGCCAACATCGTGTACAACCTCCAGGAACGTGTTCAATTATGATTCACGTTACGATCCTTTTATGCTCGCTCATGTTGGACGTTATGATCCA
The DNA here is from genome assembly GCF_030504385.1 of Musca domestica. Classification (NCBI taxonomy): domain Eukaryota; kingdom Metazoa; phylum Arthropoda; class Insecta; order Diptera; family Muscidae; genus Musca; species Musca domestica. Next base: position 8,208,334 of record NW_026712326.1, read on the forward strand.
TGTCAAATGAATATAAAACGCCCGGCAAGCAAGAGACGCATTGATTGGGGGCCACAAATGGGGGAGGGATATCAGCGAGCCTTCAATGTAGTGCGTGAACACTATTAATGATTTTAATTATCTTTAAATTGTTGTGCAAATTAAAAAAAAGTGAAATGAATGCCGTCATATTAAGTTTTTGTTACGGATTTTATAATTATCGGAAAAGGACATAAAATAATCTATAGTAAATGATATTGGGATTTAAATGGGATAAATAAATTACATTCTCAAGCAGTGTTACACAAAATAGAAAAATTATTTAAAATTTGAATAATTAGCAGGTTATATGCAAATTACAATACAACTTGAACCCTTCTAGCCGATATAACGTAACGATTCCTGCCGTTTTGAGTAATGCTCTCGGAGGCAAGGGGTGTCACAGAGTTTTATCAATATTCGTGACATTATTATTAAGTCCGTTTTTTGGAAGATATATTACTGTCAGACTTGTAAGAGTAGATTTGCCGGGTTGTCCTGGCTTTCATGGACGGCTTTGTAAACCTCAGTCCTCTCCCATTTTACCCTGGGGTGAAGCAATCTGGAGGAATTCATATGATGGAGAAACTGTAGTTGAGTGGCTTACGGAAACTCACTCTCGCTTGTCAGTTGTCGTTTCGTTGTTCCCGTTCGGTCTCGGTTGCGTTATCGGTATTTCAATAAAGACAAAAAGGACAAGTATTCTTAGGGCAAAACTTGGAAACTAGCAAAAAATTGTACACAAAATATAAAAATATGCACGCGTAAAATGTTATAAAGACTATCCTATGTTGACTGAAATAAACGATCCTGTGCCCTGCATAAAATTCCTTTAATTCACTTAATTTTATAACGTTTTATCTAGAACTAGGTCTATGAAATCTTGACAATGATAGAGAAGTGTTTCAACATTTCGTTTTGTTCTTAAGACACCTTGCATAAGCTCTTATCTTCACT